>NW_022987608.1:6072352-6364852 GCF_902827165.1 Trematomus bernacchii | reverse complement strand
TAGAAGAAAGGTGAAGCGTAGCAGGAGCAACTGAAATAATCTCAGTGTGTAAATGTCAGGAACAATCGGTTCACGACTCACGGGGGAACGAAAGGTCACAGAAAGAGAAATTGAAAGTGGTATTGAGCTGAGGATGTATAGAATTAACCAAAAGAGAGATGTACAGGGAGATGTACTTTATTTAATGAGAATAAATAACTTTCAAATGATGTGTAATGCCAAGTATACTGCTTGTATTTCCTTTGAGAACAAGCCAAATCCACACCGAATGATGCTTTATATGTCATGTAGAAGTTGTGAATCACCAGAAGATATGAGGATCGTAGAGAAAAGATAATAAAAACGTTTGGTTTTGTGTGTTTTTCTGTGCAGGTATGCAGCGTCAGTGAAGGATGGCTCCCAGTACTTTGTGCTCCTTATCATCACAGATGGCGTGATCTCAGACATGGCACAGACCAAGGAGTCTATTGTCAACGTAAGTGCGTCTCAATCTACAGCCGACCATTAAGTCTAACCCCTAAAATAAAGAAGAAAAAAGTCAGTTCGCCAAAAGATCACACTCAGTTTTTCCTTTTCAATAACCTTAATTCAGTCATTTGTATATATTGTTCTCACGGTGCATTTAAGGCCCCGTCCACACGGAGACGAAAAACGAACCGATGTCGAAATCAAAAAAGTCTTCTGTCCACACGGAATCGGCTCAAGAAACGTGTCCGTCCACACGAGACCGCTCGACCCGCTGGAGACGCTGTAGTACATATGCCGGGCCTGTAAGTGGCGCTGTACTTCCGCCACAAAATACACCAAAAGCAGCGAATAAGACCCCCCGAGCATGGTTGCCATGGTTGCCTGGTTGCCGTTCTGGTTATTCTCCGCGGTGGATTTAGCAACATGTAGTTCTCCATGTCCACTTGTTGCTGATGGTTGTGGTAGAGGAGCTGTATATTTTGCACTAACATCTGTATCATGGTCAGTAGCGTCTGGAGCACTAATGCAACCCTGTGATCCGCCATTGTTGTTGTTATTGGCGAAACGCATCAGCAATGGTGACGCGGGGGTGAGCAGGAGAGGTGGGGAGAGGCGGGGCTATGATCGTTTAGGGCGTACACACGGTGCCGCAAGCGTTACGTTACCAGACCTTCCCACTTTGGGATGCTTTATCGTTTGAGGGCTCCGTTTCCGCGGTTCCGTTATGGCCTCGTGTGAACGAACCGTCCATACGATAAAGAACTATAGCGGATAACACCCGTTTCGTCTCCGTGTGGACGGGGTCTAAATCAAATGTATACTTGAATTTCTTTGTTAACTTGTAATGTAAATAGTACACAATGTTTACATTTAGTTACAAAATGTATTTATTGTTGATTTTGTATTTTATATAACTTTTAATTAAATAGCAATGCCTTGTCTACATGTCGCTGTGACACATTTCTCAACCTGGGATCAATACAAGTATATTGAATCTTATCTAAAAAGAGAATACGCAGAAAGGATGTCCTACAATACATTAACAAATACTCCTCACTGATTAAACTTCATTTATGTAGCAGATATTTTACACAAAACATGCAATACAATGGAGACAGCTGCTGTTTAGATAAAACCTGTTATTGTGCGTCTAAAGTAGGATTGTGTATGCTTGTCTGTGTGTAGACTGTTCCATTATTCTACATGAATGAAATCAACAAAGAAAGTCATTAGTTATTTTCTCTCCCTCTTCAAAAAAAAGAAGGGACATTTCACGACTTAGTTTTATCATCTGCAACCTTTATGGGCGTTTATGAGCTGCAATATCATTACGGCTGTATCTCTTCTGGGTGCCTCAAGGCGTTGTTTGTGAATCAGAGGAAACATTAACATAAGGGGTTGTTCACATATTTTTTTTTACCCGTCTCTGCATATCAAGAAATATGAAGTGACGGCAGCCTTTTACTCCTGTTATTTTATTTTGTGTTTGCTGTGCTGCCCTCACTTTTGACAGCATGCTATTGGCCCTCCGTCCGTCCCCTCCATCACTGTCACTGCTCCAGAGCACGATGCACAATGCAAACAAAGTGAACAGCAGCATTTTTTGTGAAGGCAGTGATCCATCTCAGGCCTTTTGAAAGCAGGGAGGTTGAGAATAGTGAAATGTTGAGGGGGAAATGTAGGCTGAGAGAGAGGAGGAGGCGGAGATGAAAAAAAATTGGAGTGGAAAGAAAACCCTTACCGAGGGGGGCGAAAAATAAACGAGATGTTTTCATAAGATCATCTATTGCTCTGCCGCCTGAGGTCAACCCATTACTCAATATACGCCGAACACACACGCCCACTCTTTCAAATACCCGCTCTGTGACACACACACACACACACACACACACACACAAACACATGTCATTTATAGGCTGTCAGCGAGTTCTGGCCGTGTTGTTGATTCCCTCGTGTCTAATATTATTCATTGTGAAGCCTCGACCCACGCGGCGTTGCGTGAGGTGCTGCAGAAAACACACACGCTTACACATACGCTGTGTACTACACATACGCTGTGTACTACACATACGCTGTGTACTACACATGTTGACAAGATCTTCTCCTTCCTATTAGTTACATCACCCTACAGGGAAGAAAGTTTTCTCAGAGGAGTTTTCAAATATGTTCCTCTCCTCTCCTGCAGGCCTCCTGTCTGCCGATGTCAATTATCATCGTGGGGGTGGGCCCCGCAGAATTCGATGGTGAGTATGAAGGCATGAACACGATTCAAATCAAACACCAAAATTTTTTGGAGAAAATACACCGATGTCGACAATATTGTACACTGAAAAAACGGAAACATTGACTTTAATTAAATGTATTATGTTAACAGATTTCACATAGCTGTATTAAGTTAGTTGAAAGCAATAATATGAAGTTTAAATACAAAAATATTAGGTTCAACTTAATATTATTGCTTCCAACTCACCTAATACAGTTATGTGAAATCTGTGGACATAATATATTTCATTTAAGTCAACGCTTCAGTTTTTTCAGTGTAAGGTTGACCATTGATGCTTTCACAAATCATTCACAAAGAAGGGAATTTTGATGAATAGTGATCAGTAACTAGGATTTAATGACTAAGTAGGGAAAGGCAAGTCAAGAACAGATCAAATTCAAATAAATAAATTCAGGAAATGACAACATTTTACTGAAAATGCAGCCTTTCAAACCAGAAAAAGACACGTATAAAGTTATGCAACATCAAAAAACCCATCTGGTCTTATATTCAGATATATTGCCCAGCCCTGCTTGTGAGTAATGTTCATATATAATAAACTTCTGTAAACTCTTTAGAATCTGGCTGAAATTAGCTCCATCTTCTGAGATATTCAGTTTTTTACTGGCAGTGACAACAGTGAGAAATAATGTGTGGGTTTTTCTTCTTCTCCTCAGCCATGGTTGAGTTGGACGGCGATGAAATCAGGATCTCATCCAGAGGGAGATACGCTGAGAGGGACATTGTTCAGGTACATAATCCTTCCTTTGTCTCAAACCAGCCCCCCCAACTGCTGTCTCATTATTGTCTGATAACAGTAATCCAAAATGAAAACACGTCCAAGTTTACAAATGAGCTCTGCCTCGTGATCCTCCATCATCACTTTTTTCAGATGTTATCCTTAATTAGTTTTTGTAAAACTGATACTGACTGTATTTTGAGAACCAGTACTGTTAAAATCAAGGCAGTAAAAAAATGACTTCACAGCTCCGGGGTAAATAATATGTGCTGAGCCTCCCTTTATCTGAGTAATGTTTACAATGAGTCTGTGCTTGAAGACAGCCCCTAGCTTTGCTCCATAGTAATATGCTTAACTGATTGATTAAAAGCACGAAACTGAAATAATAACAGCAGACTGAAAGGGTTTCTTATCACGTCACTTAAAGCTTATTTTCCCAAACAAAATTACAATTAAATCAAGTAGACACACAGTAAGCCTGAGAGCCGAAGGACATTTGCCCACTTTGCCTGGCTGGTAGAAAATAGCACAGCCTTAAAGCTGCTGCCAGTCATCTTGATCTCCGTGTCATTTGATAACTCGAAGGCACAATGAACAGCATTTGTCGGTTGTTGTTTTATAAACACAACATTCAAAGTTGCCTGTGAATGCCAGATTCCCTCTTAAGTGTTTGGGTGTTTCACCTCTCTTTACTTGCTGTGTTCACCATTTCCATGGTTTCCTATTGGATCCATTCTCACGACCTGGGACCTGGTCTCTGCATTATTTTTAAAATAATTCAACACCCAGAGATGTCCTAACAACAGCAAAATAAGAACATTCAGACACAAGGCTAGTGATTATTAAGAGGGATATTTTATGAGTCTATACATGGTATTTATGAAAATCGTAATCATTGTGCCTTTAAATATGCGAAAGTATAAAAACCTGTTTATTGACATTTCGATGCTGGACAATGTAAGACTTTCAGGAAGACATTCCCCCCAAAATCACAACTTGAGAGGATTATTTGGAAGTGTTGAAGGGTTTTTGTGCAAACCTGTTTAATATGAACGCCTTAAAAAAGCATTTGCCCAGGCTGTTCATCTTTTTTGGTGCAGACACCTGGTCATCTTGACCTCATGCTGCACCCCAGATGGGAAGATGGACAAACAAATGCACCACACACATACACAGAGAGATAATGGTGTCTACCCAGTATCTACGGAGAGTCTGCTTATTTTCTGTATCTGTGTATGAACTGAGACCTCGGCTGAACCCCGGCCTACAGGGCAGCTCAGCTACTGATTGGAAAACAGTCACAAAGACCATGAATTTATTCAAAAATACAACAATATGCTACTGAAAAGTACAAGATTGCTATGATTGGCTGCTCATAATCTAAACTATGATTAGTTTCTAGTCATTCCTTCAGCCTGTCAATCATCCGTCTTCATCCCTTTTCATGAAGTCCTTTTGTATCGTCGTTTTGCTGAAAGGGATCAGCCCACAAAGACAATTATTCCTTTTCACACTCGTATCACCCCCTGGCACCAAAGCAAAAAGAAGAAATGCAAACATGCAGAGTGAGCCGTTTGTTTGTTGCGGGTGCCACACAGTAAAGTCACACTCTTCTCCATAACGCAGCCATATTTTGCTCCCTCACCCCACGTTAGCTAGTGATGCACGCTCGTTAGCTGGCTCTTTAACAAGCTGAAGAACACACACACACACACATACGCTGCACAGGAGGAGGTGGTGTCAAACTAAGTTTCATCTCTGGAACATTCCACCAGTTCTGCCTACAGATTCTCATTATCAGCCAGCTAATAACCCGTTCTTACATGGCGAGGGTTACATTTCGCAGCCAGGGCTTCCAGTACAAATTGGCCTCTCATGTGGGCTTGTGATCAGGTCAATTAAAAAGTCTTATACCTTTTCTCATTAGTCAGGCAAAATCTATGTGTAAGAGCGTACAACCTTTGGTAAGGTAAGTGAAATACGCCAGCAGTTCTTTCACTACAGTACAGCAGGTGGATTAGCATTGTAACGAGGACAGCGGTCTTAAAGCCGTAAATAATGAGTCACAGCTGATGGTTCGTGAGGAAAATAATGAAATGCATATTATATGTGAGTCTGAATGTGTATGTCAGTTTACCGCCTGTTTTGAGGTGAAGTGGCACTATCTGTAGCTCTGTCTTTCATGAAACTGTTGACCTACATGAGATCTAAGTCACATTCGTAACAAGCTTTTTGGTCTCATCACAGTCTAACCTCTGCCTCTATCTGTTTGTTAGCAGGAATATAGAAAAAACTACTCTCAATTTGCATGAAACTTTGTGGAAGGGTGAAGCATTAGCCAAGTTTTTAAACAGATTTTAATCACTTGGAAGATGCAGGCATTATTTTTCACTTGGCAGAGGTCTGCACTCTCCAAGTGCCCTTCCAGTTTCATTGCACTTAATAACTGAGATGTATTAAGATGAAAATAGGAACCTAGTTGTTATAAAATAGATGTATTTATGTGTTATTGAGTCCAAAATAACTTAGCTGTGATTAAATCAAGAACAGCAATTAATTCACATGTTCTGCGGCACATTTTTCATTATACCTGACATAAAAAGGATGTCAGCGAGTTTCAAACTGTCTGATTTTACAGATATTAAGCACTGACATTGGAAGGGGAATCAGTATTAACTTGGTCTTGGTATATAGCTGCTGGCTCTGTGCCTATCATGTCAATTTTAAAGATTTAAGCTGTTTAATTTCACACCCCAGCAGCCCCAATGGAAAACATAATATTCTGGCTAAATAAAGCATGTCACTAAATTGCACATTCCTTGTTTCCACTTTAACCGCTAATTCCTCTGACCTTATGGATCGGATTTTTCTCCATGTACTGTTCAGTAGAAGTCTTTGACATTCACCTCCTCCAGTTCACCAGACAACCAGACACCAGCGTTTCATTTCAGAAAATAGGTCTTAATTAGGAGAGGCTCTCTTGTCTGTAGCAATAATCCTGCAGCTCTTAAGATCTTATTCCACTTTAAAAAGTGAACAAAGAAACAAAAGGATGAAGTGTGTTACATCATTCAAATTATATTCTTTCTCCCCACTGTTTCTGCTCCATTACATCATTCTGTTTTTAATCTTCTTTCCAATCTTTGTTCTTTGTCTGTTTTCTTCCTCTGACATTTTTTCTGCAACATTCTGTAAATCTCTACTTTTTCTCCACCAACTGTGATCATTTCCCCTCAGTGTTTTCTCCTCTCCCCTCAGTGTTTTCTCCTCTCCCCTCAGTGTTTTCTCCTCTCCCCTCAGTGTTTTCTCCTCTCCCCTCAGTGTTTTTTCCTCTCTCCTCAGTGTTTTCTCCTCTCCCCTCAGTGTTTTCTCCTCTCCCCTCAGTGTTTCTCTCTCCCCTCAGTGTTTTCTCCTCTCCCCTCAGTGTTTTCCTCTCTCCTCTCTCCCTCAGTGTTTTCTCCTCTCCCCTCAGTGTTTTCTCCTCTCCCTCAGTGTTTTCTCCTCTCCCCTCAGTGTTTTCTCCTCTCCCCTCAGTGTTTTCTCCTCTCCCCTCAGTGTTTTCTCCTCTCCCCTCAGTGTTTTCTCCTCTCCCCTCCGTGTTTTCTCCTCTCCCCTCAGTGTTTTCTCCTCCCTCAGTGTTTTCTCCTCTCTCCTCAGTGTTTTCTCCTCTCCCCTCAGTGTTTTCTCCTCTCCCCTCAGTGTTTTCTCCTCTCCCCTCAGTGTTTTCTCCTCTCCCCTCAGTGTTTTCTCCTCTCTCCTCTCAGTGTTTTCTCCTCTCCCCTCAGTGTTTTCTCCTCTCCCCTCAGTGTTTTCTCCTCTCCCCTCAGTGTTTTCTCCTCTCCCCTCAGTGTTTTCTCCTCTCCCCTCAGTGTTTTCTCCTCTCCCCTCAGTGTTTTCTCCTCTCCCCTCAGTGTTTTCTCCTCTCCCCTCAGTGTTTTCTCCTCTCCCCTCAGTGTTTTCTCCTCTCCCCTCAGTGTTTTCTCCTCTCCCCTCAGTGTTTTCTCCTCTCCCCTCAGTGTTTTCTCCTCTCCCCTCAGTGTTTTCTCCTCTCCCCCTCGTCTTAATGAACCATTCTCTAAAACCCAGGTTGACAAATGCAGCAAGGGACTGTTGATTTTGCCAGTGACATTACAACTGTCTTAAGAAGATTGTATTAGCTGTGATTGAGATAATTGAGATAATTAGAAAAGAAAATTCAGAAAAGACGTAATCAGATTACTGTTACAAAACGCGGGATTACTTGCAGGATTACAATGTATCAATAAACACCCAGGTAGACGTACTTGCTTTAGTAATTAAAGGTTACTTTCATTTTTTGAATGCAGTAAGTGGACACCTGGATTATTATAGCAAAAATTGACTTTGCTTTTAATTTATATATTAAACTAAAACACTTTTTGTAAATTCTACTATTCTGAAGGTCTAGCCTAAATTTAAGTGGACACATTTTTTATCCTAAATACAGTATCTTGGTTTCTTCTTTTCTAAGATAACATTGTTCTGTTGCCTTACATTATACACTTCAGTAAAAAACATCGTATTGGTATTCCTTTTCTTTCATTTATTTGCATTGCGTTTGATGTTGACGCAATCCAAAATATACGGAAAGTAATCAGGTTAAACTCCTTTAATATTGTGATACTTAGTTTATGTTACAGATTCCTTTTTTAAAGTAACCCTCCCAACGCTGTACAAACACGATATTGTGCTAGAAGTTTGGCAGCAGCTTCTGGACTGTAGATTTGCCTATTTACCTCCCTTTCCTCCCTCCCCTCTCCCTCAGTTCGTCCCGTTCAGAGACTACATCGACCGGACGGGGAACCACATCCTGAGCATGGCGCGGCTCGCCAAAGACGTCCTGGCCGAGATCCCCGACCAGTTCCTCTCCTACATGAGGACCCGCGGGATCAAGCCGTCCCCAGCGCCGCCTCCCTACACGCCGCCGGGGCAGCCCATACAGACCGAGATATGAGGAGCCGAGGAGAATCATGTTTCCGAGTCGGGGGTTAGCTGAACCCACCGTGCGAAATACTTCCAATCTCCCTGAAGCCGCTCTCTAATGCCTTGTCGTCGTGGATCACGGTGTTTTTTTCTCGTGTTCAGGAAGCTGCATGTCGGGCCTGGAGAGTGTGCTTTGGAGGACAGGAAAAGCCAATGAGAGTCTGTTTACTTCCACCGTCAAGCATTCCTGTTAATGTCTGGAATTTTGTTTTTTTGATAGAGTTGGAAGAGTCTGAATGCTCCCTGGGAGGATGAGAAGGAATGAATGAAGGACAGCTTTGGAAACATTGTGAAGAGAATGTCTCCAGACAAATCAAAGGAATCACTTGATCTTTTTTCCTGTAAATAACCGGACATGTGTTCTTTCTCTTATCTCTCTCCGACCCACTCATTGTTTACAGTAAACGCTAACAAGGATTTTTACTGTTGATACTTTTATATTCACACAGTTTCTATATGAAGCTCGATATATTCTCTCTCGCTCTCTCTCGCTCTCTCTCCCTCTCCCTCTTTTTCTCTCTCTCTCTCTCTCTCTCTCTCTCTCTCTCTCTCTCTCTCTCTCTCTCTCTCTCTCTCTCCTGGTGTCAGGTAGCAGCAGTGCAGGTCCTGGTAGCTCTTCTGTACCGTACCGTGCTGTACCGTACTCTATTCTTGTGTTTCTATTAACCTTTTTGCATGAGTGTAGCCTCGGTGAAGTGCATGCATATACTGTAGTATCCCTGCACTACCTCTTCTACCCATTTGTCTGTCTGTCTGTGGGGGGGGGTGAGTGTGTGTCTGCCTGTATCTCCATTAGTCACCTCACCCTCTCTGTCTGTCTGCACTGCTCTCAGGTCCGTCTATACATCTCCCTTTTGCAGCTTTTCTTCCAGTCTTTAGTTTTCACTTTTCATTCAAAAATGTCACACAAGTTAGGGTTAGGGTTAGGGAAGCCGAAATAGAAAATGCTTTTTTTTCTTTTTGCTCATCAGTAAAGAAAAGGGTTTTATTACAAAATGTAATGATAAGCAAAGATTTCAATTGAAATGCAGAATGTTTGCCCTACTTCCCAGAGATATGGTGTCAAATGTCTTTTAAAAGACAGCATGTTTATTACTATTATTCTTTTCAGGTGCTTTTTTTATATAATCCTGCTTTGCCCTTGGAATGGCAGTTTCAGCTGGCCTCTTCGGTCCACACTGAAATATATTAACAATCTTTTTAAGGAGTGCCATAAAATAAAATAAACGGAGCAACATTAACAAGACACAGCTGGAGAGGGCAGGTAAAGACACAAGGGCAGAAAGGAGATCACACACAGGGGGAAACAGGAAGTCAAACCAGACAAGACACAAAGAGAAAGTTCATTTCTCTTTGTGATCATGACACATTCATGTTCCCCTGAGGATGAATTGTAAAATTTCGCTTATCCTCTGATTTTTCATCTAGCGCTATCATCAGGTTATATTTTGTATTTGACTAAATGCGTGCAAAACTAATGACATGTCCATCATCCAACTTTAACAAACAAATGTTTTACATTTCAGATGCAAATTTGTTTTCTGTAATGATGAAGATGATGAGCAATTTCAGTTTTTTCGCATTTTATATAATTTGTGTCATATTTATTTGATTTCTGAATGCATGACTCTCTCCTGTCTCTCTCCCTATCTCTTTCTATCTGTGTCTATGTTCTCCTCCAAACTGCCTTGGCAATATGATGCCCACGTGCCCAGGGGTTTCGTCTCATTGTGTCGTCCAACACCACGTCCCCGCCCCATGTTTAAAACGACAACAGCTGCTCTCAAACTGAATACTGTTTGAGCATCAAGAGCCCAATGGTCAAAAATGCAGAGAAAAACACACCTTTTTCCCTTTGTTGGCTTTTTGTTCCACTTTTTGCGTTGTGTACTTTTTATTGCACCTTTAGCTTTGATATAGCTTTTAAAACCTTTTTTTTTTATGACGTGTATTTTTTATGTGCCAACCATGTGTAAGAGGATGATTTGTGTGATTCACTGAGGATGTCTTTATCATTTGTTCTAAATGACGCCTAATGAAGGTCTGTTTTTGTCATGAATGTTGAGGGACTGTTCAGTGTTTCAAAGAGTGGATGTGTTAATGAGATTTGTGAAAAGTCATTCGATTAAATGTTTGAAATGTCTCCGGTCATGATTGAATTACATGCAATTTAAGCATTGCAGTGATGTTAAAGCTTCCCGTAATTTTGTTGTATCAACACCCTACAGTCTTAAATTATAGCACAAACATTATCATATTTTCTTTTAATTACTGTAAACCTCATGATCATCCCATAATCTGCTGATTACTCTGATGTCTTATCAATAGAGACTTTTCATCTATTATCAATCCAACACTAGTTACAGACGTCTTGAGTGTGTTTCAAAAGCAAATGTGTCTTTGATATACAATTTATGTGCTGAGTTGCTGCTACCGGCTGCACTCAGGTCTATTGCATAATTTTGGCCATTTTTCCAGCAGTGAAAATTAACATTGTGGCTCGAATTTAGGAAAAAAACATGGAAAGTGACACTATCAACCCAGATGTCTTAAGACACTACGCAGTGAGCAAACCTTAACTGACATTTTCTACATTTTCTTTTAAATCTTACATCGCTGCTTTCTCTAGCTTGATATAATCTTTTTTTTTTTCTTTACAGTCCTGTGTACTGTAGTAGCCACTGTAGCAAAATTGGACTAACTGTGTGTTTGCTTAGCCAGTGGAGTCGTGTTCCTGCAGCCACCCACTGTGTTCACAGCGTAGCGCGGCACATCATTAGGACTGCAGGTCATTCTACGCAGCTCATTACTGCCTCAGCAGATACACTGTAAAACTGTTAGGGATCCAGCACTGCGGGGGTCAAACAAGACATTTCTTAGAGTCAGCTAAGTGTTTGATGTTAGTGCTTGGTGACAACTTAGCATACATCCCTTCTGGTGGAGACACATTTCTATACAAAGACTTTTTAAAAAGCCTGTTGATATAGCCACTGTTAACACTAATTACGGCTACGGGGTTAATATTTAACAACTGTTATTTTATTGGTTCAATGAGAATATTCTACTCATCAAAGTAATTGCTATATTACTGGTAACATGTACATTTCTGAATCAAACTGACTGATTTGTCAGGAAAACTCTGTCTAAAGTTAGCTATCATTAGCTAGGCATCTAGCTAACTCTATCTAACATTAGCCACTGTAAGCTAGTTTACATTCCAGACCAAGAAAAGCTGTAGTGGTAGTGCCAGTGAAATGTATTGCTTATGTATTCAACTTTGTAAGAGGAAGAATGTAATTTCTTCTTTCAAAAGTCTCAGATATCTTTTTAAAGATGATCCCAACAAAAACAAGGGAGAAAGGTAACGGAAAATGTACTCAACTTTTTGACACCTTCAATGAAGCTTCCTATAAATGTATTTATAAAATCTTTGAAATTATAATTGGCTGACCAGATTTAAACCTGGGAGTTGTTGTTACATGGTGGACCTTTTTATAAAAACAGCCTACAGGATGTCCCTGTCTTGCCATTTGAATGGCTAACTACCTCCTGTTTCAAGTCACATGGTCTTCAGCAAATCAATTTCAGGGTAGGAAAATACATCTCTTACGTCATGCTCATCTCGCCATAATTAATGACAACAATCATAGTTTTTATTAGTTTTACTTAAAATGTTGGCCTTTCTTTGCTTTCATACAAACACATTATTGCCATAGTCATTGGTGCCTGTTATTTTCTGTTGGTCTGCTTTGTGTGGACAGAAATTATTAGTTAAACTCATTAACTTTGCCCCTAAAAGTGTGTGTACGGGTGTGCATGCCTTTGATATAAATATTCTTTGTGCGTGTGAGCGTGTGTGTGTGTGTGTGCCTATGTGTGGCACCTTTTTATAAGAGTGTTTTAATAGACAATGTGAGGTGTTAACACACATAAGATCTTTGTTTACTAAAGCTATCCAAATAATATATTGTATGCTCGTCATATCTTCTTAACAACGTGCACTATGTTTGCATGTACAGTTTTACAAAGGATGCACCAGTTCCTTTTGTTGAAAACTGGTTGTATTGAAATATAAAAATCTATATGATAATTAACTGTACAAAATGGCCTTAAATCTTTCACAGATTTTCTTGGAATTGTGCGATGCCTTCTTCAGAAAAATGAATTGTTTTGATGAATTAATTGTTATATATTTTGTGTCAGTGTTTCTATTGCTTTTTAGTGGATTTTCTTTGCACAAGTTGAGTTATGGAAAAAATAATGATCTTGTACTTTTTTGAAAACGTGATTAATCAGAGAAAGCATGGCTGAAGTACTGATTGTCTGATAATACATATAATAGATGACTATTTCTGTATCAAACTGGATTTTTAAATAAATATTCATATCGAACACAATCATTGCTGGAGTTCAGTATCTTGAAATACCTCTTCTCATATTTTTGTCCATTCTTTAGGTTTTCTTAGTTAGTAAGTACTAAGTAGAAAGCAACGTGCTTAATGCCGCTGCAAAACCTGTAATAGTTATCACTCAGATTTATTTCCGAGAGTAATTGGCACATGTTTTAATAGGTGAAAAGTAACACCTAATGCTCTGTCACACATCTCTGCTTGTCTGTCGGGGGTTGATGGGATTCTTCGTCAACACTCAAAAGCTCAGCAAGTACTTTGACAGGTGCTGAGATCCCTGATTTTCAGATGTCATGATTCATCTTGTTTTTGTTAGCATTTTAGGAAATTGTCAGTCTCACTCCTGCCACTCAGGTTACAGAGTTCCCTGCAGCAGTGTTTGCCTTCCTTCTATGAGAGCTTACTTAATACTTACTTGAACTTACTTAAAAAAGCAATAGCTGGGAGTGGGGAGGTGATTAGCTTTGCTTAGCTTAGCCTAGCATTAAAGGCTTGGGGAAACAGCTAGCTCTGGCTCTTGATACAGTTATACAAATACACCTCCCAGCATTAATAAAGCTTACTATTAACCTCTTTGGTTGTTAAGAGCTTTAAAAGGTTATAGAAGTGTATTGTTTATACTTTTGCGAAAGCCAGGCTAAGTGTTCCCCAACTGCGTCAAGTCTTCATGCTAACAGCTAACAAGCTCTCTGCTCTAGCGTAATACTAAAGGACAATAGTATCTCAACTTACTCTTTGAATGAAAGCAAGTTTTTCACAAAAATAAAATCTTTCTTACTTTCTTTAAATGCAGCATTTATACATTTATATAATACCCTATGAATGCATTTCCAAACATTCGGTCTACCTACGCTGTAAAATGTATTATCTCGTCCTGGGAGAGGGATCCCTCCTCTGTTGCTCTCCCTGAGGTTTCTCCCATTTTTCCCTTTAAACTGTGGGTTTTTCTCTGGAAGTTTTTCCTTGTACAATGTGAGGGTCTAAAGACAGAGGGTGTCGTTTTCTCATACTGATATTCTGCACAAACTGTGCTGTTGTATTTGCTGTAAAGTGTCTTTACTGTAGGGTATTTTTATTATATGTACAGCACTTTGGCTCGACCAAAAATCGTTTAAAAATGTGCTATATAAATAAAACTTGATTTGATTTGATTTGATTCAGTGTTTGAAATATTCTAGATTTTACATAGAAGTTGTGCAACTGTTTTCTTGCTTGTCTAGTAGTTGATACTTTTGAACCACACATGCTGGTATATTTTTCTTTTAAAATAATTTTTAAAAGTTATTTTGAAGCTTTAAATACATTGATGTTATAATATGTCACTTTATACTGACTCAACTCACATTCCCCTCTAATCACCAATATATGTGTCGAAATTAGCTGCTGTTTACATGGTAACTTCACTTGCCGTGTGTCTCAAAGTCCCAATTAACACTATTTCTCCAAACTCATCTCCTTCCGTGCATCTGTTTCTAGCTTGAAAATAAACACGATAAACATCTCTCATCTTTAAAGGTCCCATGTCATGGCCATTTCTACTGATCATAATTCCATTGTTGAGGTCTACTAGAATAGATTTATATTGTGCAATTTTCCAAACTCACATTGGTTTCTCATACAGCATCTCTGTATAGTATGTGTATTCACTCTCTGTCCTAAACGGCTTGTTGGAGCTCCTGCCCCCCCCCCTCCCTATGAGCCCAGTGTGCTCTGATTGGTCAGCTCGCCCACTCTGTCGCCCACTCTGTTCTGATGAGTCCACCACCGTTACAGCGGAACATCAGTGATTATGTGTTACAATGGCGTTTGTTAGCAACCAGAAAAGGACACCAGCAATGACAAACAGATGAGAATGCTGCGTGGGGTCTGGGTGCCGTGTTGGCGGGACGTTGCGCGGCACGCTGCTGGAGCGGACAGTGTGAGCTGGCTTGCTGCGGGGGATCTGCGAGACAGCGAGACACAGCGAAACCCAGCCTGAACCCAGCCCGAGCACACACACACACACCTGCAGCCTGGCTGTGAATCTGCGTGTGTGCTCAGAACGAGCCCAGGCCAAGCCCCGCCGCGTCTCGGTCTCAGGCTGAGTTCAGGCTGAGTTCAGGCTGAGAAATCCACCAATCCGCGGAGACGTTACGTCACTATACCCAATACGTCACTGTACTTACTACACTATAAGAAGAAAACAATGGAAAAAGAAAAATCTCCAACGAGGCGTTCTGGGGCAGCATACACAGTGTGTTAGAGTTTTACTGGCTACAGGGTGTAATTTGAGGGTTTGTGACTCTGCAGACCGTTTACATGCATAAAAAGCTACATAACACACAAGGGGACGGGTAATAACCGGAAAAGCATGACATGGGACCTTTAAGTTAGGTAAACACCATGTTTTATACATATGCCAATTATCTCCTTGGTAAGCAACACAGGTAAATAAAGACATTTCCAATGAGACAATAAAGCTTCGCTGTTCATTAACAATGGAAAGTGTTTTTATTGCTAATTACATATGCGACACATTGGTTTTGATAACTTTTCAAGCCAATACAAATATAAAACCATGTAATTGAGCGGAATTTTTCAAACTGTTAGAGTTGACTTGAACACTATACACAATAAAATAATACATTCACAGTACAGTGTCAAAATGATGTTGATAATAAAAATGGTGACAGATGTAATAAAGTATGGACGCAGTGTCCTGCTGTCCACATCGGCCCCAATAAATCACCATCAACCCTCTCGTGTATATTAGATGGATGTCAGGTGTTGGAATGTCAATTTTCCCCCTTCATAAATAAACACAGACGCCGGACAAAATTGTCTGATGAATTTTTCCTTACTGCTGATCCACATTTGCATAAATTTGCTAAATTAACTCACTCAGTTGGCTTCACATTTGGCCCTGCTTAAAATCAAGCCTGAAATTGTGAATTGGCAGCCTGAAGTGAAGGGAAATTAGAGCTTAAACAAAGTTTGTTGCCTACATTTAAATAAAAATAGGACAGCAAAGAAGGCAGATTCTGTCAAACCAAATAACGGTTTATATTAGTTGTGACGTAAATTGCACTTAGACTTAAAATGATCCACCAAAAGCAATTTTCATTAACTCCTTCTTTATGTCGGCCTCGAGATGACTTTCCTGTCAACTGGGGAAAAAAACGTTGCATTATGGAAAAACTATTAAACCTACCAATATTAATAAGGCCCTCAACATGTGTGACAACTAATGCCAGCATATGTATTTTATGAAGTTTTGAAATGCATTTGTAATCCTTATAATGTGTTTGTATTTAGCCTAATGACATTTTGTATTTACAGCTGTGTGGAGGGAGGAGTCAGGTCAGCAAGGGAATGCAACACCTGATCTGATTGCACATTACTTTACTTATTGGTGGCAGGCCTTCAGTCTCTGTTTGTTTGGTTACCTTTTGGGGTGTTTCTCTGCCCTCTATAACAGCACCGCACGCTTCTTGTTTTTGTTGCAGTGTAGTTTTATCTCCTCCTTTATTTCAAACTTCTTTTGTCCTACCCTGAAGCAGCCTGAGACCTGGGAATGCATACCGTGCAGAGCTTTCATTTTACAGGATAAAGTCAGTGCCTATTTAATTGTATTACCTCCGCCAGGGGGATAATGTTTTCGTATTAGTTTGTTTGTTTGTCAGCAGGATTAAAGAAAATCTACAGGCAAGATTTGGAACTTTGAAAGGTGAAGTCATGGGCTAAGAAAACCCATTAAATGTTGCAGCTAATCCAAATCACATGCAAGGCAGATACACACATTATCTTTTACTCATGGAACGACTTTGATGGAATGCAATTCTAGTTTTTATGTTTTGTTATGTACAGGTTTTAAGAAAGAAACAAATAATTCTAACAAGTCTTCCACACTGCTGGCTGTGAAATGAAAACAGTAGGTCCTGTGTGGATACTGGATTTTTCCAGCCAATGCTTGGTTGAGCATTAGGATGAGCAAACAGCCCAAAATACACACTCATACAGGTACAGAAAAACACTTGGAAGTGTGAAAAGCGTTTTGAATCTGTCGTTCAGGGGCCAAATGGTGTTTTTTTTGTTTTTTTTTAAACATTATATAAGAATTAACTTGCTGTAGGAAAAAAACTGTCATTACTTTTTTGAGAGATTTCATATGAACAATTTGAAAAGTGTATCACTGTATTTTAATATTTAAATAATTCAATATTTATGGCCAAAAAAATCAACAATGGAAGCTAAAAATGCATCTGTAAGTTGAATTCATTAACACTTTACCATTTAGAAAACCCACAAGCCACAAACGGTTAATTCCTGTAGGTCCACGGAAGAAAAGAAACAGAACACAGTGTGTTAAGGCAGGACCCCGTCACTCATAGTGTGAAAGGTATTAGGAAAATAAGTTTCCTAATACCTTTCTTTAACTAAGACATATCCTGAGGCAGGAAGAATTTTGTTTGTGCCATTTACTCATTGTCCAAAAAAAGCAACTGTCACATATCTTGCCGTTCTCTAACCTGAGGCAAAATGTACTTTTTAAAAACCACAGTTGGTGAAAAACAAAGAGAAGACACATAGTCAAATTGCTTTGTAAAAAACTAGAATTACTGCCTCACAGTTGTGACTCCAACAAGTCAAAATGCAGTGTACATCCATGTCCGTCCAAAATGTCTTAATTATACCATATCATGTATTCACATTAACAAAGAATATGCCATTGGTACAGTACAAAGCAGATTTATCTGGAATGGCTACAGGATTCAGGAAAGATATTCGGTGGGATGATTGGGGTCGATATCAGGGATGGAATGGGGTCGAGGAAAGAAAAGGGAAAAAGGGGGGCGGTTACCGGGGGATGAACTGAAGCGTAAGATTGGTCAGGGTCATGTGCGATGGTATGATTGGGGTCGAGAAAAGGGATGAAATAGGATATATCGCATGGGGATGAACCAGGCCGAAGGGGGTTATGGTGTGGCTGGAGCATCTTGAAACCGGGGGTCGACACTCAGAGGGGGGGCACGTCCTCGCGCTTCGTGCATCATCATCCCCTCCTTGGTATACATTCAGGACCTTTCATGTAGTGAGAGAGATGATAAGATGGTTTGTTTACATGGAACCATCCAAAAAGCGTCATTGGAAACTGTTGTGAAAAAGGCCAGTTGCTCTTAAAAAACATACATCTGATACATCTGTCAATCAAATTCTCACCGAAGCCAGTCAGGAGGACAGGGTGCTACCACTTAAGAAGCTGCCATGGTTATTTAGTTGCTTGTATGTGTAATTGCGCACAAATACCTCGCCCATCTGACAGTAGCTCCTAGGTCTCGACACAAAAACATTGTGTAAAGCCAGAAAGGCGGAATTGTATTGACCTTGACTTTTACCACAACATTTTCAACGGTTCATCCTTGAGTCTGAATGTACTTTTAATGATGACCGACCAAAAACCCCAAAACAAAATGTCGTTGACCATGGCTAGTGCCGTTGTTGAGGAAAAATATCATACATTTTGAGTAGCAGTTTCATTGGAATCAGCTCTGTCAACATGAAAATATATGCAGTTCAAGATGGACTAAGGATCACTAAAAAGATCATATTTTGTTAAAACATTTATTCACAGACAAGCAGAACTTTAAGATATCATTAATTTATCCATGTCCAAAAGTTGCCTGTTAAAAATACAGTACTTTCAACTATTGTTTTCTGCTACAAAATGAATAATTTGTACGATTTGAAATTCAGGAGAGTCAGATACAAATGTAATATTACTGTATATGATTCCGTGGTGTAATGCAAAGGTGATTTGTGTCTTATTCTTACTGCACATACAGGAGAGCCTGGTGCATGCTTCTGGTTGATTTGAATAGCTCTCTTTTCCCAGCGTCCCTTGAGGCCAAGGGAGGAGATGGATAGATTGATTGAGAGGCAAAGAGAGGCAGAGTGAGGGACATGTGCTAATATCACTGTCAATCAACATCTAATGCAACGCCAGCACAGAGAGAGGGAGAGAGAGAAAAAATACAGTACAAGCACAACAACACACACACACACACACACACACACACACACACACACACACACACACACACACACACACACACACACAGGAGCAACACTGCTCCTTAACAGCAATAGAACCAAACATCAAGGTCAACAAAGGCAAGCTGCTCATAGAGGATATGACACTCAAAATGCATGAAAAACAATAACTCGCATGATTGACATAAGCATACAAAACACTCCGGACTTAGAGAAACAAACATTGATTCTGTAAGAACATAATTCCTTTGCTCTTTAATTGTTTAAATATTCTTTTTAATGATGATGTGGTAATTAGTTGATGCAAAAAAGGGTTGTGTGACGGTTTGGTCCTTTCAAAAGACTTGATGTCTTAATGCTTGTGTAAGTCTAATGAACACTGCGGTCGGTGTCTGTCACCCGGGGTTGTAATTATGTTCACTTGTCACTTCCCGACACAGACTGTAGCTTAGCAACCTGCCAAGGAGACACAGCTAAAGTTAAATCTCATTTAAATATTCCCCAGAAATTATAGATAAAATAAATTGGTAAATTGAAGATCATATCTGGAAGGTCACCCATGAGAAATGTCCCTCACAACGCCATAAAAGCTTTACAGGCAGCATGATGGAAACGGTGATATGAATGTGGGCAGGTTGTATAATTACTGTGTGCCGTTAATAAAACAAAACACATGTTTTCGCTGCTCCGCCCACTGAACTCCCACTGTTCTTACTTAAATAGAACATTTTCCGCATGTGCTGTAATTGTTTCTTAAAGGTGCTAAGAGATGTCAGTTAGCTGGTGTGTTCATGTTCATGAGTCCATTGTGTAACTTTTTAAGATGATTTTTCTTATTAAATGATTTTCTTACAGTATATGTTATGTCTAAATTAGATCTTTATTTGTGTTAAAAGCAGAGGTATGAGCCATCTAGCACTTTATTTTTTCATTCCCACGTTCTGGATATTGTAAGTGCACAAATAGACCTATCAATTTCCATCATATGTGTTAATTACCATTTGAACAGTGTTTTGACATGTATGTCACCAATAAATTAACAGAATAGTTTATAAGAATGACAAATGTTTGCTAAATCACTTAGCAATAATAAAATAAGGAATTTAAAAGAAGCCTATAGGGTATTTGGTATATAAATCATGACATATATCATACAACTTACTATCATAGGTAAAGCCTTTAAAATGAGGTTGTATCAGCTGCTTTGACTTTAAGTGTCTTTTATTACTTGGCATACGATAGGCATTTCATATCGAATGAAAACTAAAATGTACTTAATCAAATACTTCTCAAAAAGGCAGCTTCACTTCTTCTTTGTGTTCAGTGCTGGCTAGCAATTTGTAGCAAGTTGCTTAACTAAGATGATGAACATTTTAAACAATTTTGCTCCTAAATATTGGCAAGTTAGCATTGCCATTGACCATTGTGAGGATGTTAGCATTCTAACATTGGCATAGCTCAAATGTACGATGTATTAACTGGCTTTTTCAGAATCAGCGCAGCCATGAAAATATGAAACGTGTTTTTTTCTCATTTTAAGATATGTCAGATAAACTATTCTTGGTATATTTCACATTTACATTGCCCACTTGCTAGCTGCCTGGCTGGTTTCTAGACGCTAATATTCTATTTCCTAGCAGCAGTGTGACTTTACCACTTAAACCCTAAGCATATTGCGTACATGACCTCCAATGTGGCCACCAGAAGCTCACTAGTGCCATTTGAAGGCAGCATAAGTTGAGCCTGGTAGCATGGTAACTCTTCAGTCTGTTTATTTACCCTCTGATTGATTCATATTTCACACAGATAACAACAAAAATAATGTAATACAATTATTCCATAATAGCTTCTGTGATTTTGACGTGTCATGATAACACATGGTGTCCTCTGCCTCTCCATCTGTTTCTTCACGGCACAGTACCATCACAATGACTTAAGGTAGCGATAACGAGGAAACAAAGTTTGATGTCTTGAGACTACGGAATAATTATGCTGTGTACTCAGGATGATGGAGTTTCTCTAAGAGCGTGAGATAAAATGGCAACTTGGCACATGGCCGCTCAGAAAACGAATGGTTTTTATTGTGCTTGCTGTGTTTAATCAGTAGACCCCCACCACACACACTCATACTACACACATACTACACTGACAAGAACCTTGCTTTTGTCTCGATTAGCAGTACATATGAGGCCACTTGTTCTCCCTAACCTGGCTTGATATATTATGCATCACAGCTAAGCGTTGCTGTGTGTAAGTGTGCGGCAGTGTGTTTCCACCTGGGCTAGCAATGCATTATGCAGGGAGACGCATGGGGTGCTGAGTGCCTCATTGCCTTAGAAGTTTTGTGTGTGTGTGTGTGTGTGTGTGTGTGTGTGTGTGTGTGTGTGTGTGTGTGTGTGTGTGTGTGTGTGTGTGTGTGTGTGTGTGTGTGTGTGTGTGTGTGTGTGTGTGTGTGTGTGTGTGTGTGTGTGGTGTGTGTGTGTGTGTGTGTGTGTGTGTGTGTGTGTGTGTGTGTGTGTGTGTGTGTGTGTGTGTGTGTGTGTGTGTGTGTGTGTGTGTGTGTGTGTGTGTGTGTGAATGAAGAATGTAGAATGTAATAGCTCAGTGGGGAATCTATGTGATGACGTTGTTATTCCATTGTGTTTGTTGTCTCTGCAGCCACACAGTATGTGAGTTCTACATGTGACTGTGAATACATGTATGTGTGTTGACATGTGGACTAGTGTTTGTAGGAAGCAGACTGATGTACAGTGACAGGCTTGGAGAGTGTCCGAGGAGTTAGAAGATCATCTGACAGCGATGACCTCACAGACGCTCTGCTTACTCCACACACACTCTCACACACTCATTCTTGGTTGGGTATTTGTTGCACACAGAGGAAACAGGGAAGACATTGACACTGAGAAATATACATTTCTTTAAAGGCACAACATGTCATTTCTGCCACTAGGGATCTCTCAATAACACAAAATGTCAGTTTCCCATCCGTTCAGAACGTTTTTTCGACAGTTGAAATATCTCAAACGGATGCTGTAAAGAGGCGTTAAGATGATTTGAAGTCTTTATAAAAGAATGGCATTTATTCCCTGCTCTACTCCCAGCAGAGGAGGCAGAGTGAAAAAGGAAAAGGTCACTGTTGTAATCACCGACTATAGAAGGGGTGAATGTAATTACCAGGAGTGGCATCTACCAATTGCCTTTAAACAAAGACATTGACAGTTTAAGGCGCTTTATTGCTTTTCCAGCCGGCAACTATATTAAACTGGGAGAAATTGAAGGGGCTAGTTTGGTAATACTCAATAGTTTACAAATCCTGAGGTTTCAGATAAGTTACTAATGCAAATGTGTACCCTTTTGTGCCATTGTGTCTTATATTGTCATAGCTAATGCTAGCAAGCTGCTAAGCTAAGAGGATGAACATGTTAAACAATATTGCTGCTAAACATCAGCAGGTTAGCGTTTTCATTGTGAGGATGTTAGCATGCTGACATTAGTATAGCTCAAAGCAAATGTTTACTGTGTTCGTGAGATGATGTTTATATGAACGCCCCCCTCATGTGGAATTGTTATGATATTGTTGGGCTACCATACTAATGGAAGTCAGTTTTAAAGATTTACTTTCAGAAACAAAAGTGCCTCGAAAAGTGTTTATTCTCTTATACGAATGTGACGATAATATTATATTATATAATATGCATCTGCGGTAATTAAATTCCCCTCCTCTGTAATGAGTTTCTGACTGTGCTGTCAAATCACACCTGTGAATCTGTGTTTCTCTCTCCCTCCTCCTCTTCCTCACCCTGCATATTTCTCATGCCAATTATTTTCTGCTCATGCAACTTTAATGTACACTCAGGGAATGATTAAGTAACCAACTCGGCTTACATTCGAAAAACAAATCTATCTTAATGTATTTCTGTGTTCAATTTTCCTCACATTGGGTCCAGAAAATATATTTTTTTAAACTTTCTTTTAATGAATTTCCCAGAGCCTCTGATGCTTCCTCAAGGTAAAGTCTGGGAGAAAGAGTTTGCATGTGTGTGTGCATACCGGGAGACAGTGCTAAGAGAGAAAAGATCAAGAAACAGAAACATGTGGTTTTATATTGCAAAAAATAAGATGAATATACCTTCAATTTCACTATTGTATGGAAGTTTATGGCTGACAAAACTGTTATATTTGCACACAATTCATTTAAGATATATTGGGCAAGTCAGAAAGTATAAAAATTATATAAAACTTTAACATTATTACTAATTTAGGTTTTTCCAGTTTGAGTATTGTGTCTAATACGTTTTCTGATTCCTCAAAATAATCATTGCTTAGGAATTTAAGCCTTATTTAAAGGATCAATCAGGGTCAATTTGTAACCTTGGTAACAGTGGGAAGACACATAATTTCAACAGTTTTTCTCAAAATCCATAAATGTTCTATGGCGAAAAAGACACGACAGAAAAAGATCATGTTAGCAACGCTTACTAGCTGTCATTTTTTTAAAATGCAAACCAATAAAAGACTCATCTGTACTTTTTTCACAATTAAATAAAAATCAATGAAAATGTGCGTCAGGGAGGTTTAGCAATAGACAAAATACCCAAAAATGAACTTAATCCCATATAATCAAAGCAATACCAACCCTGAACATGGCACACACTGTACAGTATCTCTTTCATACATGTTGTAATCTACATTTGTATAATCATCTCAGTTTGACTTCATTAAAGTCTTCTCTACGAGCTGGCCCCACGTCGCTCCATGTAATTGGAATTTCATTCATATGGGTTGGATTGAGAGCAATACATGTGCTAATTCTTTTCTTTTGGGTTTACCAAGTAGTCTTCTCTAAATCACAATGAGCTACAGAGAAATGAACTGTCCTTTTTATAAAAAGCATTACATACAGTAAAACGTCAGATCCTGCTTATCAAATCCAAGTTCATTCTTTGATTCTTTGATTTTAAAATGTTTATTCAAAGCATTGACGTCGGAAAGAGGCTGATCATTTGAACAGTATGAAAAACAAAATAACTCCACAAGGTCTCACGCTAACCATTTAGCTTTTTTAATTTTTTTTTTCCCAGTGTTTCTCAGCACTTAAAGCAGCATTTAGAGGTTTTGTTGTTGAATTCATAAGCTGTCTCCTTCCTCTGTTAATAGGAATATCCACATTTGTCTTGTAGCTCCCCCTAGTGGCTGATTATGAGCTAGCACTTTGTAATTCGTGATACTTTATTTTCTTATTTCATTAAAATGCTATTAATAAACTTGGAATCAAACATATTGAATGAGTCATTTTATTCAAAGGTATCAACAAGATTGTATTAACAGGGGAGCAGCATATAGCTAATTGGTCATGATTCATTTCATGTATATACACAGAAAAAGTAACAGTAAAAATAGCCAACATTCAGAGGAAAAACACAGTTAACAGACAAACTACAAAGTAGAAAAATGAGAAAAAAACATTCTGAATTCCAGTGGATCTTATGGCTTGGTCAAATACAAAGAAAAATCTAATTAGAAAACAATTTATGTATATCTTCAATTTAGTTCCATAATTATTTTCAATTGTCTTGTGAGTCTATCAGAGTTCAATCATTACTAACAACATCCCACTCGTAAATTCTGAACATTACAATATGGCTATTATTTTTGGTCTCTTTATTTACATTTACAGATCATGTAACACCTAAGATTGATTCATAGAACTACATACAGTATTTACATTTAGAGTAAGAAACAGTCATAGACATAGAAAAGCCACACCCAGCCTTGTTATTTCCCAGAATCCTCAAAATGACATACATTTTGTTCCACCCTGAAGAAGAATGAACATTTCCACCCACATTTGTGTAGGTACTGTGAAAAACATGTGGAAATACAGTAAATTATTGTCAGGCCGAGATCATTTAGAACAGATTTTACAACACAGATACCACCACTGTATTGTCAAAGCCAAAAATTGTAAAAAAGTGTTCTCTTTCTATACTTTTTAGGGGAATTTTAATGTAGTTGTGCGCTGATTCACAGTCCACGCTTCAGGGTTTATCAGTGAAAACAAAACACAGCATTACTTGACCCTAAAACCCTCAGGTCAGATCGTTTTGGATGCCAGTTGTCACATTAAAACTAGCAACTGCGATTTAACAGAAGCTTTCCCTTGATTTCTGAGATGTCACATGCTCTGGAAAGAATCTATTGATCCAGACATCCTGTTTGAGTGTCTTTGGCTCACCACATGAACCTCTGTGTGGCTGTGCTGTCCGGCCAGTGAAAGGTCTTACTGATGAAGATGTAAAGTGTGGCAGCGTTGACCGCCGTGTAAAGGACAAACTCCACGATGAGTCTGGGCAGAGAGGGCAGAGGCATGTGCAGGCGGTACATCAGGTAGGGGACGATGAAGTACCTGAACTCCAGCAGCTTCTGGGGGACCGTCGCAGCGAGGAGGCACGCCAGGAACGCCAGACTCCAGAAGAGTGAGCGCGACTTGAAGGAGTCCAGGAAATTCCACCCTGCGAACACGTATACGGGAACGACGAGGAAGCGCACCAGCTCGTGCCTCTGGAAAAGCCTTTTCCACACGTAGAAGGGGAAGTGGCGGTTATCTGCCAGCAGGTACTTGTGGACGGAGGTGAACTTCCACACCAGGAGCAAAGAGACGCCCGTGACTAAGAGGAAGAACAGAGGCTGCTTCTTCAGAGCCTGGAGGAAGCGGAGAGCCCGGTGGTAACAAAGGGACACGGGGAGGGAGAAGAAGAGGGCGAAGGAGAAGAAGTAGAAGAGTTGGGGGAAGTTGAAGCAGGCCTCATGGCTCGTCCTGTCACCCACCACTATCCCATCGTTAAACACCACGAACCCCAGGAAGCCCACGGCGACCACAGCGTACGGCCAGGCCACCAGCAGCACCGACTTCACGTGAGCGGGCGAGGTGAGGAACTCCAGCGTGAACATCATCACCTTCTTAGCCCCACCGAATGACAGCGGGACCTGGGACGGAGGAGACTTCTCATCCCTCTTCTTCGTATGCTCCACCCTCCAGGCCTCGTCCATTTTGGCGGCCACCAACGTGCCAGCGCAGAACGCCACCCAGATGATGTTGGTCTGGCGGAAGAGAATGGAGCAGAAGCCGAGGAACGCCGAGGCCTTGTGGCAGCCGTACAGCGTCATGAGGTAGGTGAAGAGGGTGAAGAAAGTAGATCCGGCGTCCGTGTAATAGAGGAAGTTGAAGAAGTAGAGCACGGGGAAGGTGGACAGAGACAGCGCAGAGAGGACTCGCCGGGAGGTCGTTCGTGTCTGGAAGAGAGGAAATGTTAGAAAACACACAGAAAAATCCCTCACACTTTGTTTTCGTCACTGTCTGTGTACCTTCTCCCGGGAGTGCAGTTTGCAGATGAGCAGGTAGAGCAGGTAAAGGATGCCGCAGTTGAAGAGCAGGTTGATGAAGCGCAGCATGGCCGTGGAACACACCACCTGGCCTGTGAGGTCAGCGAGCCACACCACCGGCTTAATGACTCCCACAGAGACCAGGTAGAGGCCTGGGAGGGTCGTGATCATGGGGTCCCACTGAAGAACAATCAAAACAATGTTAGGGTTGGGTTAACACTTTACTAATTGAAAATAAAATAAGTGATACACGTCTTAATCATCTATTTGTGAAAACAATGTATGATGATTTCAGTGGATCTGGAGTCTTTCCAAAGTAGGAAATTATCCCTGTGATGTCGTAGTGATGCATTCAAAGTTATCTAGTTTGGAAAAAGGCTGTACAGAAATTCAGCATTACACAGCACAATTGGAGACATAGAGTTTGAAAAACAGGGTGTTTACCAGGAAGGGAGTGTAAAAAAAAAAGGCACTATTTAGTTGGTAATTGTAAATGGAGGATTTAGGATTTATTATACTTGACCTTTAACAGGAAGCAAAAATATGTACACATATCTCGTCCTTTGCTGATTCAACCAAAGTCAATGTGCATTTTTATTTTTTTAAATGATGGTGGGGCCCTAATTATGCATGCATTCATAATTTCACCCAAATCACTGAGTTGTGGGGAAAATACTATGGGATGCTTTGAACCGTAATATAATGTTGACATGTTTTGTAGTAAAATAACTTGAATTTTGAAATAACATATGGGAGAAAAAAACCATGATGATCCTTAATCGCCACTTTTCTGCATTAAGAACTTACTGGAGCTACTGTAGCCTGCATGCAAACCACCGTTCCCACTAATGCCATTCTATATGTCTGACATGGAGATTAAAGGCTTACCAAGCTGCCACTTCATGTTAAATGACTCAAGACTGCTGTTAGCTAGCCTTAATCCGCTAAACAACAATGAGGGACTCTCAAATGGAAACTTTTACCTCGTTGAATTTGCCATGGCAGTATTTCTGAGCTTGTGGCACATGAAATATCTCGTCCATGTAGGGCTCCCTCTGCTCCCGGGTGACTCTGGAGAACAGCAGGCAGGAAACCAGAAAGTTGGTGCTGCAGAGAGCAGTGAAGATGTAGCCTTCAAATGTCTCCATGTTTGATGACGAAATCCGATGTAAAAGTGAATGCAGTCCGAAGCTAGCTGTAGCAGTGTTGTGTATTCCGCATAACTAGTACATTTGCGTTTTAAACCCCGCTTTACAATCTCAATTCAGAGGGAAGTGGTTGAAATGCGTCTAGGGTTGATAAACGGAAGAGTTAATATGTTTGACAGCTGGCGGTCCGCTCCAGAAACATGCTCGGGTACTGAAATTATTGTATAGCTTTTAGTTCCTAGTTGAGCTAAACACTTTAGCAACACACTAACATGGTAAAAATAGTAGTAAGAGTTATTACTTGTATTATATATGATGTCCTTTGGATGGAATTCCTTTAAAATATCGTTTTCTTGCTTTCGTCGACCTAATTTCTAAAGAGGAACCTTTCTCTCTAAGCGGTGTGACCATGTTATTGTTCCCCTGCGTGTTCAGACGGTTCAGACCACACGTTCACGTCGTGAAGCGAGATAAATAGTAAATTCTTTATATTTCCTGAAGCAAATTTCCAGCATGCATTTAACACACGAACTGGAGCTCTTTCCCGGTCACAAAGTGACTCAAATGCTTTTCAAGGAGGTCAAAAATGCGGCAGAGTTGAGACAGTGTGCGGTGGAGGGGAAAATAAACGGTGCTCTGATCAACCCAACGATGGTGAGATGTTCCATTCAGCTTTTGCAACATTTTATCCAACTTGTATGTGCAATAGACATGTTCTTAAGTGTATTTATAAGCTTACAATAATTTCCACTCAGAACTATGTTATACCAAATGGGCAAACTATGGCACCTCATTCATCATCACACTGTTTTTATTTACAGCTGGTAAATCCTTTCCAAGTGCTCGTAGCTGCCAACAAGGCTGTTAACTCACAGAACAATGGGAAAATGAAGACAAGAAGCTTATACTCAGAAATAATCTTCAACCTATCACCGACTAATAATGTAAGTATACTAAACATTACTCATTGTGTTTATATATCATTAACATTCCCATGTGAAAATGCTTATTTTACATAAGAAACAGCATAAAGTCTTAAACACTTTAGGGTTTTGTTTGTTAACATTGCATCTGAACTATTGGAATAATTGCAACAAAAAAATACATGTCCATATCTCATCTGCTAAACCAATCGTAATGACCATGAATAAACTCATAACAGAAATGAATCATATTTGTATGCCTTCCCTAATACAGATCTCAGAGGCGTTCAAAAGGTTTGGGTGCTCTGATGGCGATGACTCTGTCCTGGTGGTCTTGATTCACAACGAAGACGAGTCCCAGCTTTTAGCAGACCTCACAGCCCGGGTGAGCGGACGGCAGGTTCCAGTGGAAGAAGTTTCCTCGCTGACAGACCACGCCAAAGTCAAAAAGGTTGTCAATCCTCGCTTTAATTTAATGTGACTTATATTATGTAATGATAAGTTGTATTTGGTCAGCTTCATTCCAAAATGGGATAGGATAATTTTTGAAAGAACTGACATCTATGAACTATATACCACAAACACAAATATACTTCAGTGCCATGTTTAATCTTAACTCACCAATTTGTGCCTTTGTTTCAGTTGTATAAAGTCACTCAGGAGGAGGAGAAGAGTGGGACTCTGCTGGACGCGGTAGTATGTAGGATGGCTGCCAAGGACGTCATGTAGCTGCCACAGGAAAAAGGACCGGAAAGGCAACCATTTTTTTATTTTGAATTAATTTACTCTTCCACATTGTAAAGTCCCACATTGTGTTTTGTGGACTATAAAAAAAATCATATTTCTCCCATCTGAAAATAAAATTGTATTTTTCATATATTTTCTCATGGACATTGCTTTTCTCCTGCTCACATTTACATTTTATTCAGCACTTTCCTTCCATCTAAAAGGGGACAAATATCAGATAACATGTGCTTAGATTCCGCCTTGCTTTGTTCTTCTAATCTAAATCATCTTGAATTACCTTTTTTTTTTTAAATATATATATATATATATATATATATATATATATATATATATATATATATATATATATATATATATATATATATATATAAGGACACTTATAAGGACATTTATATTTTCAGCGTCATTTTACTTGCACCTGGATATTACATTTTCACTCCCTTAAATTCACAGATTTTATGCAGACACAACAAAATGTGCATACCATCAATTAATTGAGAAAGAGGTGTTTATTAAAAGTGATTGCACACTCTGGAAAAAACTAAATTACATTGAACCGACAATGCAAATTGTAAAAGCTTATAGAAAATGAGTAAAAAATAAATGTTATGGTACAAAGATAACATATTTCATCATGATTTCAGACAAGTAAAATCCCACTGCATCATATAGTTAGAATAATTACATTTACACACAAAATGGCCCTAATATTATTAAGTATTTCCAAATCAGAAGCCCTGAATAGTTGTTTTTTTCTCAGTGTGTTTCACTAAGAAAAGTCACATCATGCTTGTGTACATTTGTCATCCAGGGAAGTTGGCGAGTTCGTCTTTCCCGATGTTCCCTCCGCTGAGGATGCACACCACGTTCTTCCCCTCCAGCCCGGGTATCTTGTTGTTAACGATGGCAGCGAACGCAGCGCAGCCCGACGCCTCCACCACGAGGCCGGAGCTGTACAGGGTGGAGACCGCCGCCTTGATCTCCTCATCGTTTATAAGGACAATCCCCTCCACGTAGCGCTGACATAGCTCGAAGGGCAGTTTGCCTGGGATTCAGAGAAAAGGAGTGATTAAAAAAATACAACAGTTTGAAGAAATGGAGAGAGACATTCATGATACCTGCGAATGGGGGTGCAAGTCCTGAGGCGATGCTCTTGGTGTCCATGCCCACTGGCTTCTTCTCAATTAAGCTTTTGTACATGGTGCAAGCTGAGTTTAAACAGAAACACAAACACATGTCACTGAGCTGCTAGGATACATGGGGGAAAGCTAATATTGCAGCTTTTTTCCTTCTTTGTGTTTGTTTTACCTCCTTCTGGTTCCACACCATAGATTCTGGTCTTATCACATCCTGACAGTTTGATAGCGGCGGCCACACCGGCCAGCAGCCCCCCCCCACCGCAGCACACCACCACCACATCAGGCTGGGGCATCACCTCCAGCACCTCCATACCTAGACTGGACACACAGGTTTAGAATAGCTGGAAGTTTAAATGATCAAAAGATCCACTGATGGCCTTTGAGTGTACCTAGCATGTCCTGCTATTAGATCCAAGTCATCAAAGGAGTGCAGGAAGGTCATGTTGTCCTCCTGAACACAGCGGGTCACCACATCCATCATACAGGAAGTGGGAACTCTCTCTACCTCCACCCCAAAGCTCTGAGGAAGAGAAGAATAACACTTTTAAATAAATGCGGAGGAACAATTTTCAACAATTGCAGGTTTGTATTCTGCGTTTTTCATTCAGGCAGTAGCTGCGGTAGAATATACATTTATTCATCCATTTTCAGTTTGTGCCACTTTATACATAAACTCCACAACGATTCAAATAACAGCTTTCGTTACTAGATAATATTATAATACAAGATATTATAAAATAATATTTTTTCGTTTGGGAAAACTAACCACAGTTTATACAAAACCACATTTTTGAAAGAATTGGGGAAATGAACAGGCATATTTATTTTGAACAATTTTAAGTTTTTTGGGTAAGATTTTAATTAATTTGAGAGTTTTCTGCTTACATTGAATGTTTACCTACACAGTTTATACTTGCTTGCTTTTACTTAAGTAATATTTAAAATGCAGGAATGTTACTTAAAAGAGTATTTTTACAGCGTGGGATTATACTTTTACTTAAATAGTTCATCTACCACTGGTCAAAAGATCCCTCCTAACCTGTATGAGGATGGATCTGGATGCAGGGGCTGTTTCAGGCATCACCACCTTGCCCTTTGACCCGTAGTGTTTTGAGGCGTACGAAAAAGACTTCCCATAGTTCCCAGCAGACATGGTGACAAAATGACCACCCTTCTCTCTCCTGGCAAACTGATTGGCCACTCCACGGATCTTGAACGAGCCTGGCAATTAAAATGCACAATTCTTAAGAAATAAGACGAGAATTAGCTTGTACGAGACTAATCAAAGTGGGTTTTTTTCCCACCGGTTCTCTGCATGTTCTCCAGTTTGATGTGGATGTTGCAGTGGATGTCCAGAGGCAGGGTTGTCTGGCCCCAGGGGATCATGGGAGTGTTGATGACACCCAGTGGGCTGCCTCTCACCGTCTCCCTGGCTTCTCTCAGCAGATCCAGGGTGACAGCCTCTGCAGACATCTGTCAGAAACACACAATTCAATATCAGGAACACATTCGTCTTGAGGAGCCACACACATAAATAAATGCAAATCATAATAACACACTGTAATAATAAGTACTTAATAGGTTTAATTAGGGTCTGAGACCTAGGTCGGCGAAGACCCTATTGAAATCGGTCGCACAGCGACCGATAAACCTTTGACCCCCGCAACATATGTGAAAACTCACCAAATGTTGCACGCGCGTCAGAAGTGGTGCAACTTCAGATGTGTAATTGGTTCCGGAACTTTGCGTAAAAAATTGCGTAGGCCACGCCCACTTCCGTTTTTAACGTAAACTCCCCCCACTTTAACTTTCACGTAAACGAACGAAACTCGCTACGCATATCTAGGGTGCGGAGACAAACCAAAAAGCCTCTTGGAGGGGTATAAAATAACGTACAGGAAGCCGGCCATTTTGAATTTGGCGTCGGAAAAACGCGATTTATCGCGTTTTTTCGTCCTCCGCACGAAATCTATCTTCTCCCAGGGACTTTATCCGTACGACTCGAAATTCGTCGGGTAGCGTCTCGAGACATGGGCAATTCAAAGTTATCACGGAAGTCTTTTTCTTTCGCACGGCGTAGCCGTGATTTGGCGCCAAAGTTCGCGTTCGCTCGATGCTCGGCCATCCCTCGCCATGGAACACGATGATGTCATAACGCCAACTGACATACTCAGAACGCCACCAATCTTCACATGATGGTTAACACTGCGGCCCTGAACAGCTCTACGTCAAATTTGATGTTACTTAATATGGCGTTACCATGGCAACGAATCCCTCGCCATAAAACACGGTGTCGCTGTAACTCCAATGGACACGGTCCCATCGTCCCCCAATCTTCACTTTTATATCACCGGTCCATGCCTCAACAGCTCTACGTGAAATCTGAGATCTCACCGTATGCCGTTTCTATGGCAACACATCCCTCGCCATAAAACACAATGTTGTCTTAAGTCAATGGAAAATGGTCCAAACTGCACCACACTTCAGATGATGGCTAATGGTCCGGCCCTCAACAGCTCTACGCCAATTATGGGATGTCATCATATGCCGTTTCCATGGCAACGCATCCCTCGCCATAAAACACGGTGTCGCTGTAACTCCAATGGACACGGTCCCATCGTCCCCCAATCTTCACTTTTATATCACCGGCACCAGACTTCAGATGATGGCTAATGGTCCGGCCCTGAACAGCTCTACGCCAATTATGGGATGTCATCATATGCCGTTGCCATGGTGACAGATCCCTCGCCATGAAACACAGTGTTGTCATAACTCGATGGAAAATGGTCCAAACTGCACCAGACTTCAGATGACAGTTAATGGTCCGGCCCTCAACACCTCAATATGACAATAGTGAGTTTTCCTCAAAAGCTGTTGCCATGGCAACGCATCCCTCGCCGTTAAGCACGATATTGCTATAACTCCTGTGTAAATGGTAAAAAAGTGTTCAAATTTCCCATGTGTGCTAACCGTCAAGCCCTCGACACATATATGTGTCAGTTTTGAGATTTCGTCAAATGTCGTTGCTATGGTAACAAAATGGTCGCCGTGAAACACGGTTTTCTCATAACTCCAGTTAACATGCTCCAAACGGCCCAAAACTTCACAGGTTTGATAACGATGCAGCCCTCAACACATCTAGGCGTATTATGGGGTGTCATCAAATTCCGTTGCCATGGCGACAGATCACTCGCCATCAAACACAATGTTTATGATACTGCTGTAACTCCCATGTACGTTGTCTGATCGGCCTGAAACTTCCCACGTTTGCCAACGGCCGAGTCCTTGAGACACCTAGACACACACGTCGACGTGCGGACAACAGCCTGCGGAGCGTCGAAGACCCGCTCAACGCTGCTTGCAGCTTTAATTTTCTTTATTTTTAAACAATATTTCACACCTGGCCTCATAATTCTCACTAATTTCTATGAAGTGTGTTATTATTAGATAGCTACTATTTGTTTAGGTCTTACTGCTCTATGCTACGTTACTTACGACGTAGCCTACAGAGCAAGAGTGAAGCATGCATGCACGTTGAATTACAAACCTACTTTTTTTGGCAAAAGAGTCGTTAAGTAAAGTAAAACGACATATTTCGTGCATTAAACTTGCTCCACACTGACCTTATTATGTGTTTCGATTTTTCTTTTACTTTAAAAAGTGACAACTCCGCAATGTTCGCAGTGTTACGTTTCTAGCAGCTCACAGTGGAACAATAGTTTCCGTTTGAAGCGTGTTTCCAGTCGGACGTTATTATTAAAAGGACCGCAAAGATGGCTGCCCCTGCAAGTGGCAATGGAGACTTTTCTTCGTGACATAAGAAATTAGTATTAACTGAAGGCACTGTAGTTAGAAAATATGGGTTTTATTAGACACGTCGTGTGCGCCATGTCCGGAGGAGTGGACAGCTCTGTCGCCGCGTTGTTACTGAAGAGAAGAGGTGAGAAAACAGAGAAACACACACAGAAACACACCTGAACTGACCTGTTTATCAGAATCTGTTTTATTACCAAGCAGAGGCGGGAGAAGTTCTCATATCTTGTATTTGAGTAAAAGTAGTACAAGAGTGTAGGAATACTCTGTTACAAGTACAAGCCCTATATTTAAAAGGTATACTCAAGTAAAAGTACACAAGTATTAGCTTCAAAATATAATGAAAGTACCAGAAGTACTCATTCTGCAGATTGGTCCATTTCAGAATAATATATATTATATGTTTTGATTATAATTATTGCAGCTAGTTTTAATGACTTTGTATTCTGCAGGGTAGCTTGTGAATTTACTCCAGGTGTAACTAAAGACTGATTTATGAGTTCAAATTCAAATCTGTAAAGTAATTACAGGTATTAAATTAACATAGTGGAGATTTACCTCTGAATTGTAGTGGAGTAGAAGTACAAAGTAGCATAACATGGAAATACTCCAGTCAAGTATCTTCAAATTGTACTTAAGTACAGTACTTGAATCAATGTACTTAGTTCCTTCCCACCTCTATTGCCAAGTTACAATATTAAAGAGAACAAGATATTGCAATTAATGTTTATTAATGGTTGGCTCACTTTACCTAAATGAATAAAAAGTGAGAAACTCAGCTATTGTTCTTATTTGTCGTGTGTAGGTTACAGTGTAACAGGGGTTTTTATGAAGAACTGGGACTCCCTGGATGAGAGTGGCGTGTGCAACACAGAGACAGACTGTGAGGACGCCTACAGGGTCTGTCAGAGCCTGGACATCCCCTTCCATCAAGTGTCTTACATCAAAGAGTACTGGCATGAAGTGTTCAGGTATTTGTGGCTGCCATGTATGAATCCTAAATACTCTCAAAATGTAAAACTCTGTGAATCTCACGTCTGTTTTCCCCCACTTTCAGTAAACTGTTACAGGACTATGAGAAGGGGAGGACGCCAAACCCAGACATACTATGCAACAAGCACATCAAATTCAACCATTTCCACAAGTATGCCATCAACACGCTGGGTATGTCATCATAATAGGGCTATGAAATGATTATTGTCATTATTAATTCATTTGCAATTTATATTTCCAATTATAAACGATACCTGCTTAATTTATGCAAAGTTACAAAAGAAAAATGTCTTGGGTTAGATTGTTAAACCAAAATTAAAATACCATAAATGTTTATCCTATAATAATCATACATGACAAAGAAAAGAAAAAGAAAGAACTCTTTGAAGATATTGTAGACAAATTGTAAGTGTTTTACTATTCTGTTTACAAAATGACCAAAAAGGTTAATTGAATATCAAAAATTGTTATTTTTGTTCTCTCAATCGACTAATTGATGAATCAATCATTTCAAATTTGATCATTTCAAGTCATAATGTGGTCATACACAGACCTATACTGTTTCTAGGCGGCTTTACAACTGTTTAACTTTTATTTTTTGGACTGGAAAGCAGGGATTGGTAGTTAAGGAATAAGTAAATAAACTGATTTCAATGTCAAACACAATAAAACATTGTGTCTAATTTCATGCTGTTGTTAATAAAGGTGCTGATGCCATGGCAACAGGACACTATGCCCGGACGTCACAGGAAGACGACGAGGTGTTCGAACAGAAGACCATAGCGCCACAGACAACTCTCTTCAGAGATCGTTTTGAGATCAGAAATCGTAAGAGTTTGAATCTTGTGCCCCAGTTTAATGGGTTACCTCTTTTAAACCTACATTCTTTTTTGCTACTTTCTTTGTTTTTACAGTCAAATTGAACCACAACATTAGCTTTAAAGATAAAAAAATATTTTTTCTTCTTTTTCTCTCCCTAGCGGTAAGGATGTATCAAGCAGCCGATCTCTTCAAAGACCAAACCTTCTTCCTCAGTCAGATCTCCCAGGATGCCTTGCGACAAACCATGTTCCCGCTGGCCGGACTCACCAAAGGCTTTGTCAAAAAGATTGCTGCGGAGGCAGGGTTTCACCATGTGCTGAAGAAGAAGGAGGTAAACGCACAAATAAATACAAAGGCAGAAATGTAACTCATGTTTATATAACATCAGGAGGGCATACATAGGAATATGTATTCACATTGTAAGGTACCCTAATGTGTTTCCAGAGCATGGGCATCTGCTTCATTGGAGAGAGAAACTTTGAAAGCTTTATTTTGGAGGTAAGAAATAAATCTTCAATTATTCGTTCTGCGTTTTAAAATTCGAACAATGCCTCCTGCTTTGTAAACCTTTACCTGTTTACTATACAAGTTTTTTTTCTTTCTGTTTCTAGTATCTGGAACCTAAACCAGGGAATTTTGTCTCCCTTGAGGACGGGGCTGTTATGGGAACACACAAAGGTATGTGTTGCACTGTTGGTGGAGCCTGTGACCTAAGATTGTCATCGTCATAACTACACTGTAGCTATGTACGTATGACAAATAAAAGCCTTGAGCCTTGTGGCCGTTTTAAGTGTGTAATAAGTGTGTGTCACTATTATATTATCACACAGGCAGTATGTAATGACTATCAGGATGTTAAGCAAATTAAAACTATTAAAATCCATTTTTTTGCTTTCCTGGTCCTTGTAAATATCCACTAAATGTGGATATGTTCCAAACTACTGACTTAAAATACCTCTGTGTATTTCTTCTCTTGTCATTTCCTGTGTCTCTCTCCATCCAGGCTGGTTCACTATGACGCTAGGCCAGAGGGCCAAAATTGGAGGGCAGAGAGACCCTTTTTTTGTGGTGGACAAAGACATCACTACTGGGGATGTGTTTGTGGTAAGAAAATCTGACTATGAAGATATGTTAAAGCATTAACATTACATATTTCGCTCACTTTTATAAGGTGCAATACTGATTACAATTTGACGCATTTTTGCTCATACTTCACGCCCAAAATGTCTCACAAATCAGGCTCCTACTACCAACCACCCGGCTCTTTTCCGTGACATGATGCGGACGGACCGCTTCCACTGGGTAACGGTCGAACCGCCTGCTGAACTAGTCAAGACCCAGATGATGGAGTGTCATTTCCGCTTCATCCACCAGATGCCACTCAGTGAGTTTTGTGCTGTTAGTGTCTGTAATTTGGTGAATTAGAAGTTATTTACTGAACAAAAAACAAATGTTTATGTTTTCCAGTTCCCTGTACAGTGACACTGAACATGAACGGCTCTGTGTGGATCTCTCTCTCCAGACCAGTCCGAGCTCTGACACCTGGACAGGTAACAGCCAACACACCTGTGTGACTGAATACAGTGTAGTTGCATAAACCTATGCTGTAATATACAAATATATTAGATATTTATTTCAAGTTGTTTATATATTTCAGTGAATCTGTCCATGACCACTTGTGTATATTATAAAAACGTATTATAATATACATTTGATCCTCCTGCAGTTTGCCGTGCTCTACAAAGGAGACGAGTGTCTGGGCAGTGGGAAGATCATGCAGCTGGGGCCCAGTGAGTTCACCCTGCAGCGGGGCAGAGAGCGCCTGTTAGCGGCCGCTCAGCAGAAGGAGCAGCAGACTCCTGAACCGGCCAGCTGAGAGGACCCCCCCCGCCAAGCTGTGGTGGAAAAGAGCTCTGTCCGGTACATTAGGTAGAGCACACTGTTTAAGAAGATAAACTGTCTCTAAGAAACAGCTTTGTGACAAAGTGTCTGTTCCGGACTCACTTTTAAAAAACAGTAAACAGGTTTTTTTCTGTAATACGTTTAGTGTTGGACACTAAAAGGTTATCTACTAGCTGCTAAGAAGAACCATCTGTATTCAAGCCAAGGTGTATTTAGCAGGGGAGAATGGGGGGCTGCATTTGAAGTAATGTGTGTTCTTTTTACTGTAGTACTTTCTGGAGCAGCCCCAAGAGTATGTAGTGTTGCATGCAGTATGTATTCAGTACAGGGACATACTACCTCATCCTGACATTGCAACTTGAACTTCAACCCCCTCTTGTTCATATATCCGTCAAGTCCGTAGCATGATGAGCGGTCCTCAGGATGTCTGTGCTCTCTTGGTGCCTCAGTCGATGTGACCTATCAGGATTGTGGGTCAGAATAGCAAGGAAATCAAGTTTGAACTTTAAGCTAGCAGAGGGTTAATAGTTGTCAACTGATGGTTGACACAATTTCGGGGCCTGTTATCTGGGAATGAAAGTGACACTTATATGTTCTTGTTTGTTCACTGTAATGTTATTTCGACCTTATTTTTCGGTATGTTTGTTCTATCATTTCTGAGACTTTCCCTCCTGTCCTTTACCTTTTTTATGACTGTCAGTAATGTTCACCATACCTCTGTGCTAACCTATATATGTTAAGATATGAATCACCTTGATTTTTTTATCAATGATAAAAATCCTTATTTAGTTTGATGGGTTGTCCTATAGTTATTGGTCCACAAGGGGGCGCTGTTATACAAGATTACCCTACAGGTGTGAACCTGTTGTTCTCAAGTCAGCATTGTTCTGTCACCTTCTGTCTATGTTCTTATAAGTCCTGATGAATGTCACAGTAGATATTTTTTAAACACATTTTATTTCCTTTTGTATGATTTCCTAGAAGAGATTATTCTTGTGTCAAGTTTTGAAAAGTGTTTTCATCGAAACATTCATTTTCTTTGTGGGGAAAAACAAAGGTGATAAGTAATAAGGGATAATAAAGGCTCATTCAACACCATAACGGTAAGACGCATCGTTTTTTAGAATCATGCAATCCATTAAAGTCAAAATAAAAATTCCAAACACAAAATGATACAAAGAAAAAAATATAAATGTACTTTATTTGAAATATTTCACTTTCAGCCTTTTTAAGTCTAGAGGAAGCAATATCTTTTATTCCTAAGAGAAACAGATTTTGCTTTAATAATTACTGTTTTACAATGTAAACGTGAAGAAAACAGTTATTTATGGATTATCAGAAACAATAATCAACTGATAATTTGGTTTATTAAGCTGTTACATCTGTGTGGTTGGCTGAAAACAGTTATTTAAAGTATGATATAAGTCAAACCATGCACCTTTATGAATTGCATTTACCGAGAAGTTGCAGTTTATTGTGTTACATTTTTCTAATATTGTGACCTTGAAGTCTTAGTTAAACCACTTTTCATGTCTTTCATATGTACCTTCAGTGCTTACAACTACTTCAACACACAAAAGTTGAAGAGGCAGAGACACTCAAACACGCATTAGGAATTTTACCCAACTCTCACCCTATTACAATAACAATGCACTTGTGCGCATTGGTCACCCGGTCAGGGCCACTTCCTAAATCTCCATGATAAAAAAAAGAAGCCCCCCTGTGAAAGCGTCCCAGAGGGGGGACACAGCAGGTTTATGGTAATAAGTCTCCGAGGAGGAGAGGAGGAGGAGGAGGCGGAGGAGAGCCACGGAGCCATTTTGTACTCATTTTAAACTCAGTGTGGGTTAACGCAGCTGCTGCGCGCCGTGGATACGCTGATACTATGGATACCAAGCGTCTTTTTCTACGTTAAAACTTCACAATGAGAGATAAAAGTAAAGCGCGGTGTTGGGAGAGGGAAAGTTAATGCGTTAGCGGAGGAGTTTCGATGAAGTTGAATGGGATTTGACAGGTTCATAAGCATGGAGCTACCGATGTTTTGGATTTGGGTTTGTGTCCTGTTCAACGTGCAGCTTTCGGGATGTTTGGAAATACACCTTTCGGATACTTTACAGCCTGGGACCCTGTTAGCAAACCTGTCGCTTGGACCTGGGTGGACGTCAAAACTTGATAGGACTTTATCACCCAAATTCATCCAGAGCTTTTTCCAAGTTGGGAGACACGATGGAGTCATCCGTCTGTCCCACAAAGTTGAGTGTGCGCACACACCGAGGAACCCAGCGCCTGTTTATTTCAGAACAGGTTCCTTGACATCTGGGGACGTTATTCTGACACAGTTTAATGTGTTTGTCCACGGCCAGGACTGTTTTATTAAATACAAGAGAAAGAAAGCGTCAGGTAAGCCAGACATTCACATTAAACACCTTTCAAAACTGGAGGCAACTTCCTGCTTGTCCGCAGGTAAATTGCTATTGAATGTAACAGAACTTTTGCCTGCTTTTACGCGCAACATCGCCTTTTTGGACACATTGTGTGTTGGCAAAGACTTTAGTGCAGTGTTCAGACGAGGGGATTTGTTCCTGGCCAGTGACCTATGTATTGAACACAGAGGACAGCCGGAGTTGAGTTTGCACTGCGCACTGCAGAGCTCTCCAGGCGGCAGGCTCTCTGTGCAGCTGAGTTTGACGCTTGTAAAAGTGCCCAAGCAACATGGATCCCTCTCAGAAACCGACCAGAGAAAGTCCGGCACGTTGATCCGCAGGGGTAAGCGACAGGCTAACGCGCCTCCCAAGTTCCAGCTCCCCAACTATCAGGTGTCATTGCCCGAGAATGAGCCTGCGGGCACGCGGGTGATCACCCTGAAAGCCACTGACCCGGATGATGGAGAGGCAGGCAGGCTGGAGTACAGCATGGAAGCCTTGTTTGACAGCAGGTCCAATGACTTTTTAGAAATTGACTCTCAGACAGGGAGCATAACAACTGTACAGTCACTAGACAGAGAAGTGAAAGACACCCATGTTTTCAAAGTCATTGTAACTGATTATGGCTCTCCCCAAAGATCTGCCACTTCTTACCTCACTGTCACTGTGAGTGACACTAATGACCACAGCCCGGTTTTTGAGCAAAATGAATACCGTGTTAGCATCCGGGAGAATGTAGAAGTAGGGTTTGAAGTGATAACAATCCGTGCCACTGATGGGGATGCTCCATCCAACGCTAACATGATTTATAAAATTGTTAACGGTGATGGAGTTAATTCTGTATTTGAAATCGACCCCCGGAACGGCGTGGTGAAGATCAAAGAGCGGCCTGATAGGGAGACCCGGGCCCGGTACCAGCTGATTGTTGAGGCCAACGACCAGGGCAAAGAAAAAGGCCCCCGCAGTGCCACTGCTACTGTCAATATCACTGTGGAGGATGAGAATGACAATTACCCACAGTTCACTGAAAAGAGATATGTTGTACAGATCCCAGAGAATGTGGCAGTCAACACCAACATCATCAAGGTTGAAGCTACAGACAAAGATGAAGGCAACAATGCCAAAGTTCAATACAGCATAATCAGTGGCAATGTTAGGGGACAGTTCTACATTCACTCCCCCACAGGTGTAATTGATATCATCAATCCTCTGGACTATGAGATGATTCGAGAGTATAATTTGCGGATTAAGGCACAGGATGGTGGCAGGCCTCCTTTGATAAATGGCACAGGGATGGTGGTGGTTCAAGTGGTGGACGTGAACGACAATGTCCCCATGTTCGTCAGCACACCTTTCCAGGCTACTGTGTTGGAAAATGTGGCCATTGGATACTCTGTGATCCACATCCAAGCAATTGATGGTGACGCTGGAGAAAACGCCCGTTTGGAATACCGGTTAACTGACACCACGCCTGGTTTTCCGTTCACAATCAACAACAGCACCGGCTGGATTACAGTGAGTGAAGAACTTGACAGGGAGACCACTGACTTTTACACCTTTGGCGTAGAGGCAAGAGATCATGGGATACCTGTTATGTCTTCATCAGCCAGCGTCAGCATCACAGTGCTCGATGTGAATGACAACATACCCACATTTACAGAGAAGGTGTACTCATTAAAGATTAATGAAGATGCTGTTGTTGGGACCAGTGTACTAACAGTGACGGCTGTAGATAGGGATGTCAATAGTGTGGTTACCTATCAGATCTCCAGTGGCAACACCAGGAACCGCTTTGCCATCACAAGCCAGAGTGGTGGCGGTCTCATCACTTTAGCCCTCCCCTTGGACTACAAGCAGGAACGCCAGTATGTCCTGACAGTCACTGCCAGTGATGGAACACAGTACGACACCACTCAAGTGTTCCTCAATGTGACGGACGCCAACACACACCGTCCCGTCTTCCAAAGTGCCAACTACCAGGTGATGCTCAGTGAAGAAAAACCTGTGGGCTCTACTGTGGTAGTGATCAGTGCGACGGATGAGGACACAGGAGAAAATGCTCGCATCACGTACGTGATGGAGGATAATGTTCCTCAGTTTAAAATTGACCCGGATACAGGGGCCATCACAACACAAATGGAGCTTGATTATGAAGACCAGGCCTCCTACACGTTAGCAATCATTGCCAGAGACAATGGCATCCCCCAGAAATCTGATACCACCTATGTGGAGATTATCATCGCCGATGCCAATGATAATACTCCTCAGTTTCTAAGGGACAGATATCAGGGGACTGTATTAGAAGATGCACCTGTCCGCACCAGCGTTCTCCAGATTTCTGCTTCAGATAGAGATTCTGGCCCAAATGGCAGATTGAGCTATACATTTCAGGATGGCGATGACGGAGATGGGGATTTCTTCATAGAATCTTCCTCTGGTATCATCAGAACTTCTCGCAAACTGGACCGAGAGAATGTTCCTGTTTACAATCTGAAGGCCTATGCTGTAGATAGGGGGGTTCCACAGCTAAAAGCAGCTGTTCCTATTCATGTGGTTGTCCAAGACATTAATGACAATGCTCCAGTGTTTGAAAAGGATGAGCTGTTTATTGACGTGGAGGAGAACAGCCCGGTGGGGTCCGTTGTGGCCCGGATCTCTGCCACCGACCCTGACGAGGGCACAAATGCTCAGATCATGTACCAGATTGTAGAAGGGAATAATCCAGAAGTTTTCCAGCTAGACATTTTTAACGGTGACCTCACCGCACTCATAGACCTGGATTATGAGACTAAAACGGAGTATGTCATCGTGGTCCAGGCCACCTCAGCACCACTAGTGAGTCGGGCCACTGTGCACATCCGCCTTAAAGACATGAATGACAATGAGCCAGTGCTACATAACTTTGAGATTATTTTCAACAACTACATCACCAACAAATCTAACAGTTTTCCATCAGGAATAATAGGAAAGGTTCCAGCACATGACCCGGATGTATCGGATAAACTGCGGTATAAGTTTGAATCTGGGAACGAGCTCAATCTGCTGCTGCTGAACGCTGACACTGGGGATCTGAGGTTGAGCCGAGACCTGGACAATGACAGGACCCTGGAAGCCCCAATGACCATCTCCGTGTCAGGTAAAAATTCATGCTGTTTTTTCTGTGAGGAAGATCTCCCTTTTAATGGCAGTTACATGTGTTGCATGGTGATAAAGTGTGTTAAAGACTGACATTTGAGTCACCACGTGTGCAGAGTCAATATATAATCTTCAGTTGAAGAGGGGCAGGTTTCGGCGGTAGTGTTGACTGTATGTGCAGTGAGTGTTTGCTGCAGGCTCTATGCAGGATCCGGTTGTGCTGCTTTTGAACCATTAGGGTGATAAATGTATTGTGTGCAAGTGGTTGGTTTAGGTAATAAAAATGTGCTTTAAGTAGGGCACCCTGATAGCCAAGCTGCTTTGTTGTTGAAGATATGTGGGTTTCTGCCACAGGTTGGAACACACACATGCATATAGTGTAAGCATATGCACACACCTGATTTCCCTACCTTAACGCACTGCTCTCTTTGAAGTGGCTTAAGGTTTTTGGCCTGGGCTGCAGGCGCTGCAGGGAGCTTTATCAACATCTTGTGGCAAGATGTTTTCCAGCATTTCATTTTACTAGAAAAACTTTCATTGCTTTGCATACTTTTTAAGTTTCTTACAATTACCTCTATTTTGAACGTAGGAGAAGTATTTGATTCAGTTTTGTTTTTGGGGGAGCTTTCTGTAACATGGGTTCATATGTCAAGGATTGTGTGTTCAAGTTCATGAAGAAAGAATGTGCCCTAAGTTGCTTTTTTTCCACCATAGAGGCAGAAGACTTTGATCTTTGAAGTTAAAGATTAGACAAATGCAAACACTTGACATTCACACCTAAAATGGCAGGGTTACTGCTGCAGACAAACACACACACTCACTTTGCAGGAAACCTTCATTCAGGCAGTTGAAGACGCATGATAAATCGCCTGTCACCTATTGACAGCTATTGGATGATCTTCTTAAGCACATTAAGCCCTGGAATTGGCAAACAGCCCAACACAGCTAGATCTCTTCAGCTCACCCTCTATCCATGACACTCTATCATCTCTCAAGTTAAAGAAAAACCAGCATATCAAACATACTGAAGGAATACAAATGAGCTGCTATGGACCAGAATGCACCAGGGCTAACCCACATTCCTTATCTTTCAATCTAATCATTTTGTAGTTTCTAGAAATAATTCTCAGACATTTTGGCCTGTAAGTTTAGTATTATTTGGGTCAACTTGAATAACTTTCTTTGTTCATTTATCACAGGGGAATTTCCCTCTCTTTGGGGCAGTGACCAAGACATTGTTAGGATAATATAGTAGTTATTTAGCTGGACTTAAACCTGTGATGTTACACAGCAAAGTCCATTGGGCAGTGAAGGTCTTTCCCCCCTGCTCTTTTTTCTCAGAATGGTGTTTTTCCTAAAGGACTTGTGCCTTTTCTTTGTCTTGAACAAAAGACAGACTGTCCTTTTCTAAGTGCTTTATGGCCCTATAGACGACCTGCGGAGTATCTGAGGTGTTAGCCACTGACCACAATAGCAACAGCCCTCATTCACTGCCACTGCATTCAATAACAGCTGACAGCTCTTGCCATATCCCTGACAACAGTGACCTCATGATGGTCCCAATGGGGGCTGGACCTCAACATTAGTTGTACCCATGTGCCTACACAAATCAAGATAAACACGTGTGCATGCACAATTGAACAGATGCACATACTCCATAAACCCCCACCCTTTTTTGTATTTGGTAGCTCACAGAGATGTCAAGTGTTGGATAGCCATTACCACAAATTGTCTTGACCTTTCAACCCTGGCCTCTTGGGAGAGGAAGGCCTGAGGGGATTGGTGAGCTAATAGCACCTTAACAAGAGACAAGACTCTGATTGTGTCTCTAGAATTCAACCTCTCCCCTGCTCCATAGGTTTTTTTTACATTGTCTTTTCTAGAAATTAGTTTTATTTTGTGTTTATTGTTTTGACCTTTTCTCTGTCATTGGCTGAATCCAGTTGGAGTTTCCAGGAGCCGACGGTGGCCCTAGTGTCAGACTGGCTCCAAATGATACGTCTATAAGTCTAGAATAGAGTCTTTAACATTGCCGTCCTTATCCATAAGTGATGAGATTGATCAGAGGACATTATCCCTTGTCTACTTATAACCTTAATTGTCATTCCTGATCACTTAAACAAAGGGCTTTTGATGTATCGCAGTGATTGTTGATTTTATCTTCGCTGTAGAGGACTTTTTTTCCTCTTTGTGTGCCCCTTATCAAGACTCTTTGTTAAAGCAGTTCAAGAAGTGCACAGGTGCTTTTTTTGCGGTGAACAGGAGGCCTGAGAATGTTTCTCTAGCCCTCTGCTGAAACAAAAGAATGCCCTGATAACTCTCCCAAGATACACTCACTTTACACACTCTGCTAGCCACAACATTATCTGCCCTCGTTCCCCCCCCGTGTGTGTGTGTGTGTGTGTGTGTGTGTGTGTGTGTGTGTGTGTGTGGGTGTGTGTGTGTGTGTGTGTGTGTGTGTGTGTGTGTGTGTGTGTGTGTGTGTGTGTGTGTGTGTGTGTGTGTTGTGTGTGTGTGTGTGTGTGTGTGTGTGTGTGTGTGTGTGTGTGTGTGTGTGTGTGTGTGTGTGTGTGTGTGTGTGTGTGTGTGTGTGTGTGTGTGTGTGTGTGTGTGTGTGTGTGTGTGTGTGTGGCAAAACCCCGAGGTCAAACCAGAAAAACTAACCACAGCTATCCGCTTTCATTTTATGGACGCTGTCTTACAAGACTGACAGGCCTTGAGTCATATCAGTGAGTCCTCCGCATATGTGAAGCGCATATATGGTAAAAACGCATCGCTACGACAGACTTGGTCCATGGAAGAGTGTAAAGGAAGAAGGGCAGAGGAGGAAATGCTAAATGTGGTCTCACTACAAGAAAATAACAGAAACACAAATCAGATTTTTCATATTAAGCTGAACAAAAGGGGAATTTAGCTTGATTGTTTGATTATTTAGCAAGCTAGTCCATGTCAAAAACTTAATTTTATCAATCACTGAAAGTCCTTTAGTATGCTACTAAAGTGTGTGTCAAATGTCACTTAAAACATTTGGGGTTTTCTAAAAGAGGACTGTCCGCCAATATCTAACTGTCACAGAGGCAGTTGTACGTTTTTCAGTGTAATGCACCTTTTATTTTGGCTTTCTGTACTGTAACTGGTAAACTTCACTACACCATTGAGCCCTATCCAGTCTGTGACAGGTCTGGGATTTCTCCCAAATCAAAGGAAGCCCGCAGTGGTACACAGGAAACCCCATTTTAACAATTTGTTCCACTAGTTACCACACAATTAAAGTCTCAAACCGGCTGGTTGATTGCCAGATCTGACAGACAGACCCGGCATCTGAAGCCAAGATTTACCAGCATTTGGCCAAGCTTGTGTTGTGAATAAGCCATGGCTAACAGCTATGTAGATAATTAGTGATTTCATTTATTCGTTCATTAAGCCACTGCATATTTCTATTTGCTCAAACCAAACTCCTACAGTACTTCCTGACATGCAAAAGACAAAACCCCAATGGAGTTTTTCCAGGAAACACATACCTGATAGGTGGGGTTTGTACAGCATAGGTTAAAGCTTGCACAAACTGGCTACAGGTGGAGTGTGTTATATCGTTCAGTGATGCAGAGTAGCAGATTGTAACTTAAATGATTAGGAATGATTGATGCTAAATCGTCTTTTTCCACCCCGGCTCTGATCTTTTTCATTACCCTCCCTGTGCAAGACGACATGCAGCTACACGCACACACACATACACACACCAGCCTCCCCCCTCTTTTCCCCCATGGGGCTGTTGCTGGGCTTCCATGCCTTTTGGTTTGGCTCCTAATCCCGTTTGAGTAGTTGCATAGCTCAGCTTTTTAACATTTCTGTTCTCATCCGCCCACCCCCTCCAACACACACTTTCCCTTCTTACTTTCACTCCTTCTTCCCCTAATATACATAATTAGATTTCTACTGTGACACAAGAGCTTGAGCTTTGTGCTTATTTTTTTTAAAACCAGGCTTAGATCGAAAACAATCCGCTGCTGACCTTCCACTGAAAAACATTCCAGTGAAAACAATAGTTTAATCATTTATGAAGAAAAGAGTGTAATGTTCTGTTTATTATGAGTCACAGTTATTCTTTTTACAAACATTATTTAATTCGTTTTCCCATTGTCACCAGGTGGTCACAAGTCTTAGCCCATCCAATCCCTTTAGGAATTTAAATAACTTTAGTTTTATAAGATTTTCGCAAGGCATAGTTACTTTTGTGCAATACACTGTAGTATTTGTGATGAATTGCCCTCCATGAATTGTGTGGCTTTTTTTACCACATTATCATCTGATTCAGCAAACATATCGGCCTCCATCTCTTGTCCTTGGCACTGTTTTGGTTTCAAATCCTTATTTGCCCATGAAACATTGCATAACAGAGGCCACAAGAACGCATATTGAGAAAGACTCCTTGTGTGAGTCAAGGGACAAACATCTTCCTGTCAGACTTTCCCAGTTTCCCGTCTTTTCCCAGGTAACTATCTTGTGTTTGTTTTGCCGAAAAGAAACGTGACTCCTCACTTGAGCGCAGGTGTGGCGGAGATGCGCAGACGGTGACGACGCGTGACCTCTCACCTATGGGATCAAAGCAGAACATGACATTTTTACACACACACTCAGTGTCCAATGACCCTGTCCTCTTCTACACATGACTTATGACCTCCCATCCTGATAGATGGGGTAGAAAGAGGGTGGAGTCACAGCAGTGGGGAGCACATTCGTAACTAAGAGATGGATATCAATATCTCTCAGCTGATAAAGTCCATATAAATACAGAAAAAGTGGAAAAACTATAATGGCTGTTTAAGTGGATGTATGTGTGCTTCAGTTCTGTCCGCAGCAGCTCATATGTTTTCCTGTGTGTGAGATATGCTGCCATTCCCAGGCTTGGCACTCACAGTAACTGATATTGGGGGATCCCATTAATTCCTAAGATATCGCACACTCCTGGCTTCAAACTGCGCCCCTCACCACATTCCCCTCTGAGTCCTCCCTGCACCTCTTATCTCCCTTTTCTTTCCCCTCACCTATTTTCTTTCCTTAAGACTTATCCGTTTGTCTTTGTGTCCCTGTTTGCACTTCTTAAAGAATGAGGTGCTTGACCATGTGCCTGGAGAATGTAGCCATCCTGCCACGTGGTTTTTTCTCAGCTAAATCTGTCCTGAGTGGTTACAGAAACTTATTAGATTACTGTCCTTCTCGCTATCTCTCCGCATGCCTGTCTTCCCTTTTGTGCTCCTCTTGTTCCCAGTACGTTTTTTAGGGTGCACTTACGCTATACCCCTTTGTCCTGAGGCAGAAGAAGTAGCGCACATTTGCAGGTGCAACAGCATGTATCCATGTCTCTGTTTGTGTGTTCAATGAGCGAGAAAGGAATCACATTCATGCTTAATCTTGTACATCCCCCCTGGGTTTTAATATTTTGGGTCTGTGTGTGCATGTGTGCCTCCAGGCTGGAGACAACAGTTTGAAGTGTAAATACCAGGGGATCAGGACTGGTCACTGTTTCGACTCCACTGATGTCTGATCACTCAATTACAGGGTAGAGAGAGGAGGGATGTTTGAGGATCCAAGTCTGTGTGGTAATGCCGGCAGTCATTGTGGGATAGTTGGGTGCAAACTGCTCTCTTTACCTCGTGGGAACCAATGACTTTGTTTGACTCAGAAGAGGCTAGAAGAAATTCATTTTTTTATTCTCTACACCCGGGACGGATACACTCCTATTACTGCTTGTATGGCATTGTTTGAATCTCCAAAATGTCTCCACGATTAGTACTTGAGCCACTTTCTCCCCACTTTCTCCACACACTCTTAATCCATGTTCTGCAAGATAATTGTTTTATTTCCAGCAGGAAATCTCTCTAAGCATCATGGTGGTTCCTGTAAATTGAAAGTGAGCTAGGAATGGTATTCCCAGCATGCAAGTGTGTGTGCTTGTTTGTTTGCAAACACCTATGTTTTGGGTTGAACAAGGACAACGGGTAGAAGTGGGGGGATGTCCTGGGGGGCGTTTGTTCCTTCATTGCAATGTATAATCAATTTTTTTGGCAATCTTTTTACATTTAAGATTTTCATAGTATGTGTGTGCTCAGTGATAAAGGCCTTGATCCAGGTTGCCACTTATGGCGCGTTTACACTACACGGCCTCGCTCGGCCTCGCTCGGTATGGCTAGGCCTCGTTAGGACTGGCTCACTTTATGGCACATTTCCATTACAGTTTAGGAACTGGGGTAGTATCTATAGTAACGCAGTGTAGGCGGAGCCGTGACGTGATCTTCAATGAGAACCCCAGAAAAACAACACAGCCGTTAGCTGTTAGCACTCAGAGCTCACAGCTCCTCATATATGTTCAGAAACTAGACAAAAGTTAAACAAGTACAAACCACAGACTGCCTGTGTCATGGTGAATACAGTCGCTGCTTTATTTATGTCTGTATAGGCCGTTGTTGTGAGTGTGGACGGTCGGAGCATATACTGCGTTAGCTTAGCCAATCTCCATTTAGAAAACACGCATTTTAAAAGGTTTTTCGCCTGCCGTCTGTCTCCAGACTTGACAAAGCATTAATTCATGGTTTTTACTAACCGGTATCAGTATGTTGTTACTTCGGCATCATTTTGAAACGTGTATTACAATTAAATCACGGTCAAATATGTCCATCTTGTTGTAGTTGTAGCCCCCTTGCCAGCGATGCTCTCTCTAGTTTAGCATACTCAGCCCGACTCAGCCTCGTTGTCTCTGGCCCTAGACCCGCGATTTTATGAGGCCAGAAAAACTGTGAATTAGGACCCGCCGGCCGGTACTAGGCCAAGTGGAAACGCAACCAAAGACGGGCCGCTGACGTCACAGCCCTCTTAAACCGTGCTCCGCGCTATAGTGGAAACGCGCCATTAGATGACCCTCTCCCCCCTCCTCACCCTTTACCCTCCCCTGTCTCACACACAGGCAGGGTTATCTCTCGTTTACATGCTGCAGGACAATGATTTCACCACTCAAACTCAAACAGGTTTTGGGTGGTGGAGGGGTCGTATTTGATTGTAACCCGACACACCTCTCCGCGTCCCTTTTCTTTTTCATTCCCTCTCACTCAGACGACACAGTACTCCCCTTTGTCTCACTCACCGAGGAGACAGGGGAGAGCATCGCAGCTCGCCGGCGGCTCACGAGTGTGACATTACATGCGTCATGATGTGCGATGACCGGCTGCAGGAATGTTAAGTGGTAGTGGGGCGGGGGCCGAGGGTGTATATATACTGTATCAAGCCTGAGTGAATGACATGTGTGACAGTGAAGGAGAAGGAGACAGTTGGAGCGTCCCTCCACTGGGTGTCTGTTGCGGCAGTATTCACACAACTGTGGTTAATTTTCGATTTGTTTTAGGGTGTCTAAAGGAACATTAACCGAAGGCGATGCAGAGTAACAACAGCAAAAGACGTCGTCATTATGTACTACGTGTCTCATTTTGGTTTCTCTTTTGGCTTTGGCTCTTCTTTGGTGTCAAGATATGTCAACAGTCACATGTGAATGACAAATTTAGATACAAGCATTCAAATACCAGTCACATGTAGGTTGCATGCCATGAGGTCAGATTATTTACTGATATACTGTATCTACTTGTGTGGTGCACATGGGAACCAAAGTCATGTGATGCCATTCAACTGTGTCAACAACATGTGTAGTCTCAGTTTCTGAATCAGTTTTAGGATCTCAATGGTTAGGATTCGTCCTTTAGCTGCATTATTGACCTTTGAGAAAGCAGGTTTTACCCTCAGGTGTCCAATCTGTTCTCCAGTCTAGACTGAAAGACAGAGGAAGCTAAATGTTCATTATCCGGGTCTCGATAATGACGAACAACCTGCCTGAGGAGTCCCCTTAACTCAGTGCAGTCTGGTTTTCTTTAAAAAACAAACAGATTAGCCACATCAAAGAGCACCATAGTAGATAGGAATTGGTAACTGTTCTTCTGAGTGGATGGCACCAAGGTGTACTGAAATATTTAATTTGCGTTGAAAGCAAAACTTATGTCTTGACTTTTTTAAACGAATATTCTAAAACAACAAAATGTAGACTGGGAAGTCTCAGCAGGTGGCCAATAAATAGTTCCACTTATAACCTACAATACATTTGTGATTTGCATATACAACGTTAGCTTAGCCTGATCGATCCGATCTCCATTCAGAAAACACGCATTTTAAAAGGTTTTTCGCCTGCGGTCTTGTCTGCAGACCGGTATCAGTATGTTGTTACTTCGGCATCATTTTGAAACGTGTATTACAATTAAATCACGGTCAAATATGTTCATCTTGTTGTAGTTGTAGCCCCCTTGCCAGCGATTCTCTCTGACCATTCAGCAGTTGAGAGTGTTGACGTCACTAGTTTAGCATATTCAGCCCGGTTGTTGGCCCGGTAAGAACCTCGATTTTGGAGGGCCATAAAAAAGGTGAAAAAGTAGCCCTGAGCCGGAACTACCCCTAGTGGAAAAGCAAAAAAAAGCTACGTGCTGCAGTGGAAAAGCGCCATTATTCTAAACTAAGCCAACTGTCTGCTGCCTGAAGCCTTAATGTTTATGGTGCAAATATACGACTGGTATCACCTAACCCTAATCATCACATAATGCCTTTTGGAAAAACGTACCTCAAGACTTTCATTTTTTAAGACATTTAAACATTTACCCAGTTTTATTGATTCAATTTTTAAATCAAGTAGTGACTAAGAATAGAGGATAGGAGCAATGACAACTCAAAACTTCCTGTTCTTTACAAATATACAATCGTTCAAAAGTTCAAATATTTGGATGCTCAGTTTGCACTCTGCAACCTCTGCTTTAACCCTGCACTGTGTCATTATTTCCGTTATGCACTGTAACTTCATATCTTAGCCATTTCTAAGGCAAACCCATTGCCCCCTTTGTTATAGTCCTGTTTGTAATGCATTGGGATACCATCCTCTCAGCTATTAAGACTTGGCATTGGCACTGACTGAATGCAGGTATTAGGATGAAATGTCAAACGGCTTAAATGGATTGAGTTTACTGGCACAAACAGAACAATATCTGTTCAACGTTTGAGTCCTGTTGCTTAATCGAGGGCTAAACTAAAAAAGGTTTCATTCTGCAGATATCTAATCCCGGAAGATTCCTTAAAATCGAAAGAGAAAATAGCTAAATTAAACTAGTAACGTTTTATGAGCAAGCTTTTATAAGCAGTTAAAAACATTTCCATCAACATGTTTCCTGAAATCTCACACCACCTCATAATTGCCCATGCTTAATTGGGGTTTTTACTAGTTTTCTACAAGTGTTGTTTTAGGACTCCGCAGAAAGACTTCATGTTCACAGAGGTGTCGGTTTTTGGTCATTTCCCCCTCAGCGACAGCCAGGGAAGAAGCTGGCGAAAGGTGTAATCCTGACAGTTAATTGAGTCTGTGTGGGAACGTGTCGATGCACGCTGTTGTCTCGTTGTGTCCTGCTGTCTGTCAAACAGCATTCAACTTTTTACGGAAGATGTGTTCAATGAGCGAGGGTTAAAGCTGGTGTTGATGCATCTATAGTTCATTCAGTTTCTTTCCACAGCACGATAGATGGCCATGCTAGCAGTCTAATTTTAAAGCCTTTGATTATACACAGCGTTGTATTCCTACCAAGCTGCTCTCCGGGTAAATTGCTGTGTATACTCCAGATTTTTATGGTGATGGTAATTTAGTGTACAGTTTATATTTAGCTACACTAGCAGTTGTGAATCTAATGTCCACCACTTTGTTGCAGACTGAAATATCCCAATAATTATTGGATGGATTGCATGCATTCGTTAGCATTTAGCCTTATGTTTGAAAAGCTTTTTATTTGCAGAATGGGTGCTACTTTTTGAATTGAGATCTTAATCATAAAACTTGTACCAAACATATATTAAGGTATACACTTGTGTGAGGCTTTTGATCCCTAGGAGGATACATTTATTCCCTATTTCTCGATTCATGGGCGTAAATCGCGGGCACTTCCGCACCTGTATGTTTACTGTCATGAGAGAATTTGAACCCTGACTTACAGGAACATTTTGGCTTCTTTTTCCCCCAATGTGTCAGCCACAACTGCTGTCATCATGGGTGTCCCATTACAACCTCATGACAGCTTCTGTTCTGCTCTGACAGCTCCTTTCTCTTGTCAGCTCAAAGGAAAAAAATTATGAGCGCACACTACGAACTTGCATATGCATTCACACGCATATATAACAGCGCATTGAGCATCATAGGAAAATCGTACACCGCGCCCTGGGTCATACTTGGCACCTACAGGCGGAGCGGCTTAGGCCTGTGTAAGCATTTCAAAGGAAAAGACTAAGGCGTGCGGATTGAAGCTTTATACGTTTTATCCAACACCTCCAGGCCTCATCTTTTAACAGAGAGGGAGAGATGGATACATAGACGTAGACAGAGGGAGCTCCGAGGTGTATTGGGTTTTCTCTGCCTTTTCATTTGGTGTCAAGATGCTTCTTTGAACTGCGACATCCTCCTGTTACATTTTGGATGGGGCGACTCACGCACATACACACAAGAACACACATCCATAACCTGTATATAAGAATGCAATTTGCACTTGCACATGAAAAAAAGGGTACAGTCGCCCCTCAATCCATCACACACGATCCTGACAGCAGTCGTGGACTTTGGAAAGCGGTCGACCTCTTCCCCTGGAGTGTTAAGGCCAAGTTTCACACAAAGATCCCTTCCGCCTTTTATACGGCTCACAAAAACTGCCTCACCCTCCCAAAATGTCTTCAGTTACATGCGTATCAAAGTAAAGGCTGCTTTATCTTACAGAAACAGCTTTTTAACAGGCTTAAAAATGTATAAGCAGTACTTTTAATATATTGTTTACAACAAATTAAGATGTAAGTACAAGTAAACTTAGAGCAAAGCAGCATGATTTCCTGCCATTTTACATATATATAAATATATTTTTGGTCCACAGACAAACAATCCGCTTTCTGCTTGTATCTGCAAAGAACAAGTTGGAAAGATGCCTTCTTGTCTTCCTCGCCGTGGAGGAGCACTCCTGACACCTCTGTTATCGAGCAAGACCCACAATGCCTCTCTGTTTCTGTTCATCCCATGTGATGTTTGAAAATGAAATACGTGCCGCCGTCTAACTTCGGCAGTGCCTTATCAAATTAAATCCTGGGTTACAGTGAGTAGCTGTTTATGTGTTTGTGTGCATGGCTTTGTGTGTGTGGGTAGTACCCAGGATGCCCCTGGATCAAGTGAATGCCAAGAATGAGCTCCTGCTTATTCCTGATGTCTCTTCAGTGATAAGAGCTGAAGAGAGGACACTTTATGACTGAGAGTAGATAACTAAAAGTGGCTTCAAAGATCCCCCCTCCACACAAATCTTTCCATCCTGTTTCCTTTTCCAAGTGTCAATAATGATGAAGTGCAACAAAGTGAGTTGTTGGTCAACACTTATTCTGCTTGTACTTATTTGTAGAGGCCATTTGCCAGACCTTAACCCTCTCTGAATGCTGTTAGAGGCTAATGCTTACCACAGACACTTCTACTGCTGAGCACTCACTCTGCTTAAAATCCTCTTAAATGCTGCAGGGAATCGATTTCCATTTTGATTTAGCTTAGCTGATAATGCAGTCTTAATATACTCTTAACGCTGCTTGCATGCCTGATGAACTGTTGCTTTTGTCAGTGTCAAAAGGCCAGGCAGGCCAAATAAAGGTAACGCTGTGGCTCTTCAGGTTAACACATGTATAGGTAATCATCAGAGTGAAGTCAAATCATTTATTTTGTGTCAATTATGAGGCGCCTGTATCTGTACACTTAGCCTCTGCTTTCCTTCAGGCTGAAGAATGACCTGATGAGAAGGTGCAGGTTCAGGGGTCATGACCTCTGAAAGGGTCTCTTCACCGTTGGCCCCCAGGTCACTCCCAAGACAAAGTGGAGGTCTTAGACTTTAGCAGCTGAGGGCTGAGGGTTTTCCTATCTGAGTAAACGTACAGTAATTGCTTGGGTCAACTGGACTGTCACTCCGTCTCTCCTTCTGTGTGTCGCAGATAATGTTTGTCTTTCTCCGGAAAATATGTAAAAGAGACAGAAGCCCTTTTTATAAGACATGGATAAGCAATAGTTGGTTTAATTTGTCTTTTTAAAGTCATGGCTTTTTGTTCCTCAGACATTGTTTCTGTGATTTGCCTGAACTTTTGTTTTGTTCTAACCTTTGAGTCCACTAAAATAAAAAGTCATTATTTATGAAAGAGCATAAAATGATAAAAATATTACTATTTTCAATTGCTCACATGCTCATATTTTGATATTTCCAAAAGCATCTATTCAAGGAAAATAATCATGAACATGGGGGACATTACATTTTCACCTTTTTGAAGTAGTTCATACGCCCATTAATTACTTTGCTGTTTAATATAAACAACTGGATAATCCGATGGGTAGTTCTCATCTTTTAATACTGTATGTAATGTTACTGTATGACACATTATAACCTTACCTTACAGAAACACTTAATGATTAGACTGTAATAATGATTTACATGTCTGAATAATGATTTACAAGCTTGTGTCTGAGGTCATGCGGAAATTCATGTTCATGGATTTCTCCCCCCCTCAATAACAGATACAGGCAGAGAAACCAAAGCAGGTAGAAAATAAACATTTCAGTCTGCGGTGACGCCCAAAGTTCAGATAAACAAAAGTTCACAGTCAAGAGTCAGACTTAATTTGCATTTTATCTTCAGTACACAATTACATTTCCTCTGTCTCCCTCAATATTAGAATACAGTACCCATACCAAACTCCCATGAGCTGCTTTAATGCGAAAAGCGCGGGTGAGGAAAGGGCTGAGTTTTAACACGTCAAAAGTGTGTGTCTGCGTGTGAGTCTTCAAATGCTGATGGCCTTTCAACCGACAGCCCTCACTTTGTGTTGTGTATGTGAAGTGATTGTCTCGACGTGTCGATGGTCACACAGGTTATAATGGGCTCACGGGACAAGACATCTCAATATGGACTTAAGACATTCAGTGGGGACCTTTTTATTACAGGGATCAGAGTGATGTTTGTTACTTTTAAGCACATTCCTTTGAAACAAAGGTGGTTTCTGACACCAATAGTTCGTTTTGAGATGTTACTTTCCTAACTATAGGTGTATTCAGTGGGATAACCTGATCCTATTTAGTTTATTATTCAGACCCCAATTACAAATGGCAGCTTGTTTGTTGGTCTTTACAAGGCTTTAGTAAAGTCTGTGGTCTTGTGATGTGAGCTGTTGGTGCTAGTGGTTTTCTCAGGATCAGGAGTCCTCAATATTTGGTATCAAGGTTCTTAGCTAATTGTGTAGTGGTTTGATTTAAGAAAAAAGTAAATATACAACACCGGACATCCTGTAAAACCCTGCTTTTCTCAAAAAGCTTGGCTACCGTCATTAGCAAACGCCATTTTTGAATTCATTTGAACCGGCAGAATTAAGCCCTACAATTGATGAAGGCAAGTGTTTTGTTAAAGATTAAGTCACAGCAGTTTCACTATGCGTCACCATGGAGATTGTCTGAGAATCCTGCATACATAGGGGGTTCATTCAGCATTGGAAAACGAAATAAAGAAAAGATTGAGCCGAACCATGCAGTGTAAATGCGGCATGACATGGATCTTGAGTGCTTCATGTTTGAATTATAAAACATGCTAAGGTATTTGATCGTTGGGTTATGAGTAATCTGCCAAACATCTAATACCACATGTGGTTGGTGGACTGGTTGGGGGGTAAAGCTGTGATACCACGGGGCCCAAGAGATGCCTTTCCAAGCTCAACCATGTGTTTGATGTGAGGAATGAGTTGGGAGCCTGGTGCTTACAGTTTAACTTACTGAGGGTCCGGGGTCCGACAGCTGGCTCTCCATGCCTGGCATACTGCTGCTCTCAACACATTCATCACTACATGGACACACACCTATACATGCATACATTCCTTCGGTGCTGAAGAATATGTGCATGGTTCGAGTATATGTGTAGAAATTCAGCCTGCTGCATAAGGCTTTGAACATTGAAGTGGAATATTTGTACTGTGTTTCAACAAAAATGTATAGTTTGCATGTTGCAGATGGTTGGAATATATACCGCTCATTTCTGTACACTAAATACGAAGCTACAGCTAAGAGGCTAGAAACAGAAGGAAACAGCTGCTGGACAAAAAAGAGTAAAGCTTCCACTCTTTCTGCTACTCAAATTCGAGCTAACGGTCTCGTGCTTGTAGCTTTGTATAATGAACGGATGTTAGAGTAGTATCAATCTGGTATCAAAGACAGCAAATGAACATATTCAAAATATGTTTAAAATATTCCTTTCAGCATGTGTCACACTTTCCCGCCAAATTTCAGTAGAAGCTATAGTTAGCTTGTTAGCTAATGTATCAATCTTTTGATTTTGCTGATCAAAGTGTTGTTCACCAAATAAGTAGCATACTAAAGGACTTTCGGTGATTGATCAAATTAAGCTTTTGACATGGACTAGCTTGCTAAATAATCAAACAATCAAGCTAAATTCCCCTTTTGTTCAGCTTAATATGAAAAATCTGATTTGTGTTTCTGTTATTTTCTTGTAGTGAGACCACATTTAGCATTTCCTCCTCTGCCCTTCTTCCTTTACACTCTTCCATGGACCAAATCTGTCGTAGCGATGCGTTTTTACCATATATGCGCTTCACATATGCGGAGGACTCACTGATATGACTCAAGGCCTGTCAGTCTTGTAAGACAGCGTCCATAAAATGAAAGCGGATAGCTGTGGTTAGTTTTTCTGGTTTGACCTCGGGGCAACTTGGTTTACGGCTGGGATCATCATATTTTGCCACACACACACACACACACACACACACACACACACACACACACACACACACACACACACACACACACACACACACACACACACACACACACACACACACACACACACACACACACACACTCTCACATGTACATGTATAAACAGTCAGCCCTTGTAATACCATCCATACCTGCTCTCTGCAGTCACTCACTCAGTGGGGGCTGATAAAGTGGAAATGCCCTGTTATTACTAAAGCGATGACAGTAGCCGTGGGCAGGCATCACACGGGCATACCTCTGGCATTGCGTAATTGAAGTTTTCCTGTATTGTACACTCTTTACTGCTTTTTAATACAGTACTCAATAGTTTCAATGTTAACACATCAGCTCTAGAATTCTAATTATACTCTGTTTTCTCTTGTTTCTCTTAAGTATACAAACCCCAACTTTTCTCTGCAAAATATAGGCCCCAAACCTGGATAAACAACTGGTGAACTGATGCAAATATAGGATCAATAGAGAGCACACACTCTATCTTTGTCTGACACACATACTGTACACACACACTCACACACTTTCCTTTGTGTATTACCAGAAGACATCTCTTCCTACTTAATAGATTCCACATTCCAACCTCCACCACTGAAATGATTTCACCTGCCAGCCAAACCAAGAAACATCCAGCTGTATGTGTGTGTGTGCTTGTACATTCATGCTTGTGGGCATACATGCAGTGTGTGTGTCGACTTTCAAATATGTACTTTAAACACATGAAGTGCTTTAAAATGGTAATTCCTAAGAAATAACTGATGTGCATGAACATCATTGACATTCTCTTTTCACACATGCACACACACACACACACACACACACACACACACACACACACACACACACACACACAGACAGACAGACAGACAGACAGACAGACAGACAGACAGACAGACAGACAGACAGACAGACAGACAGACAGACAGACAGACAGACAGACAGACAGACAGACAGACAGACAGACAGACAGACAGACAGACAGACAGACAGACAGACAGACAGACAGACAGACAAGCTTCTGTTTTTTTGTCCTTTATATATAACACATATCATCTCCTTGAAATCATCAAAACATGTCATAACACAACCCCTTAACTTCAATTACATTCTTTTCCTTATTTCAAACGCAGAAATATTCTGTATTTGGGAATGATTGACGTGAAGTGCTGACAGTAATTTGTGGGACCGTTAAAATGTGTCTCATTGGGGGTCGATTTAATAGCTGTGTGATGTTGGGGCGTGTACCTGCAGGCTTCAGCTGAAGTCATAATTTACCGTTCCCCCGCCCTGATAAATCCCCCTGAACGAGAGGAGAGACAAGGCGAAGGAGTAGCAGGATGACAAGGAGAAGTAATTTAAGATTACAAGAATATTGTTGTCTCCCACAAAGAAACACGTGTAATCTGTAGTTGTCAAGATGTCGTCTTAGCCTTAATGGAAGAACTCAAAACACCGATTGCCAGTTCATTATGTTAACAATGTGAAGTTGAAGATAAAAGCAAAAGATGACCTTGCATCCAGCTGCTTTCCTTATAATAAGAAGCTGCTATACTTAGCTTTACTGTGTGATGACAGTAATTGCTACCTCAATTTCAGTTAGGAATGCCGACAATTTGTCAACGTTGGTAAGAACTAGTGGGACCACCCAAGCTAAAAAAAACGTTCTGTCACATTTTAAGGGACATTTAACTGAATCTGAATCGGGATTAATATGTGTAGTGTTTCTGCTGAGTAGCTCTGAGGAATTACTTCAGGGTTTGCACACAAGCCCTGGATAATGAACATGTTCAATGTATGGGTAACTCATTCAAACCATAACGGGTAAAAATAATCCGGATTAGCAACTGGAAAACTTTGGTCAGGAAGAAATATCTATAGGAGGAAAGCTTAACCTCCATGTAGCCACTAGTGAATTCACTTTGATTTATTTTTCTTTTAAGTTAACCTTAAGGAAGCTTTGTTGCCTGATATAGCTATTTGAATTCAGAGCGCTAGGGAGCTTCTCTCTAAAGAAAGTGGTAAATTGACAGAAACTGATACCTCTAACTGCCTCCCTCCTTTTCTTTCCTGAAGCTGACTCATTATCACACACCATTCTTGTCAGCCGTGTCACCGAGCACAATACATTGACATTTAACTGACCCTTTGGAGGAGAAGAAGAGGGGAGGGGGGAGTGAAGGACAGAAGTAAACAGGAGAGAAGGAGGTGGAAGAAGATGTAGGATGAGGGGATGGAAGTTCTGGCTGTGATAAGAGATGAAGCGAGGGACGTGGATGAATCTGGAGAGGAAGGGAGGTGAAATAAGGAGGAGGTGAGAAAGGAAGGAAGGGGGGAGGATGGAGGAAAGAGGTGGGGGGCATCTCAACTTTTTTTTACCCTCACATTCCCTCTTTTTCTGACTTCAAAGAATCTCCCGGTGAGAAGGAATTATTCCCCTCCGCTCAAGCGTACCGCTTTGTTACACCACTGCTCTCCTCTCTAGTCCTCTGCAACCCCCATCGAGGCCATATCTCATAAAGAGAAGGGTGTTGTAAATGGGATGTAAAGGGCTCTATTCAAATAGTGTTGCTCATGCAGTATGTACTTTGCATGTTGCTGTTTCTTTCTGGTTATGAAAGCAAAGATTCCTACTCTCTCTTTCGATTTTGTGTTACATTTCTGTTCATTTTCCTCTTGTAAGCCAGTAAAACCAAGAAAGGGCCAATCAAACCCAGACACAAAGAACCCATGTGGCACACAAACAGTCTTTGTGAATTGCACCTGAGCCACCCTCCGTAATCTCCTTCTACTTTATTGTATCCTAAATTAGGAAAGAGAGAGGGTAAGGTATTTCAGTTGCCCTCGCTGAATCCGTGACGGCACCGGGCCAAGAGAGGATAGAAACATCAAGAGGTCAGCTGGCAGCCAGCAGCTCCAGGTGGGCTGTGAGGCGAGCCTCAGCCCTACCATCTGCGTCTGTATCACAGATCCAATCTGCTGCCTGGCTTGGTTGCTGACTAACCGATGGTGGACTGAACGCATGAATGAATCAGTGAATCTGACTGGCTGATTCAATGAATGAGTGACTCATTGATTGAGCAAATGTTTGGCTGGGGAGAACGGCTGGACCACAGCGTCTGAACAGCTGATATACTGCATGTGTTTATACTATATGTCAGGCAGGGCAATTAGCCAAGCATTTAGAGTGCAATCTCAGCTTCCCATAAAGCCCATAAACTATTTGTAGTACCTAAAATAATAGTACTACTATGCAGAGTAGCATATATTATATCACTGGATTATAGTTAGTGGTGCAATAATGTGTACACCATTTGAGCAGCTAGTAAAGGAGCTAATTTGTAAGACTTATTACACTGCCAGGTAACCTACTCCATAATCATAATTAATTAATTGATTTATAATAATTATCATAATTAATTAATTGATTTATATAAGTACAATATTTGACACCAAATTGTTGTTGGTTGAAGTATAAGGTAGTATAAAATGGAAATACTCAAGAAAAGTTCAAGTCACTCAAAGTTGTACTTAGTGACAGTACTTGAGTAAAAATACTTAGTTTCTGTCCACCATCTAAATCTAGTGAGAGGAATGGCGCCACTAACAACAAGGCTAAAAATGGCCAAAATGTTTATTAAAAGCCAAATTTTATTCAGTGAAACTCTTAAGTGTTGTAAGTTAAAGGACCACCATACAGTTCAATCTTTGAACACAGTTTACAAGCCGCGAAGTGTGAATGCTGCTGCTCTGATAATTGTTAGCTCTCACTCGTCCTCTGACAGCCTCAAAATTCCGGCTGATACATTAACAATTTATAGTGTTTCTCTAGACTTCCTGAAGTTGACAGCAGGTCTTAAGAGCGAGCCTCCAGGCCTCGAATACTCGTCAGGAGAACAGAGGGTGAGGTAGTTTCGGGAGTTTTACCGTGGCTAATTAGGAATGAAAAGTAACAATTATAGCAGCCTGCTTTTGTGAGGTCACTCTATTCTTTGCTGTTTGACTCGCTTTTTGCTGCCTCGTGGGTTGACAGCAGACAAAGTGAGAAATGGCAGGTATTCTTTTCATCCAGTGCTAACCTTGTAACTAGCAGACAGGCCACTCGCTGGGGGGGCAGTTAAACAAAAAGGGGAGGATATGTGTAGTTTCCCTCAGAATAGTAACTTCAGCATTTATTAAGACTTTTCTAAGATCTTTACACCTGATGGGTAAGAACCTAGACAACTATGAATATATCAATGATATTATTTTAATTATTTTAGGGACTTAAGATTTTTTTTATTGTCTGCAATTTTGAGTCATATCATAATCATAGCATAAAAAAATTACAGTATTTTTGGTGTTTTCTTTTTAAATTTCTAAGGCAATTTCAGCTCAGGGAATTAAACAACCAAGGTTTGTTTGCATTGTATGTAACTAGATTATTGGATTTATTGGGGATTACTTTTTTATTGTCTGCAATTTTCTGAATTAAGTCATAGCATATTAGGATCTTTTTAAATGTATGGCTTGATTACAGTATTTTTGTTGTATTTTCTGAATTTATTGGGCACCTTTAGCTTAGATAATTGAACCACCATGGCTTGTTTGTATTGAATGTAACAAGATTATTGGATTTATTGGGGACTTGCTGCTTTAATTTGTTTGAATTATTATAAATTAAGTCTTGGACTTTTGCCGATTGGTTGTAAAAAAACATGGAAGATTTATTGTATATTATGCCAGGCTTGGAGGCAAGATGGGGGTATTAGCAGGCATTCAGCATGTGTTGGTGGGGTATTCAGGAGTGTCAGTGGGGCATCTCTTGAGCGTTGTCCCCTGAAAACAGCTCCATCCACGCATACACCCACACACTTGAACACACACACACAAACGTCTTGGAGATTTGCCCGAGTCTCTATTTAAACGGACACAAGTCTCATGGTTTCCCAGGGCGACCTCCCTACACCGCCCCTCCTCTTCTCTTCTCTTTTTTTTCACCCTGCTTTGTTTAAAAGAGCCAATCGTGCGTTGGCTGGTAACTAGGCACCCTATTTATCAGTAACCAGCACCAACAATAACTGAAACCCGACACCTCCTCAGAGAGCAAGACAGGAGGGACATGGCGAGTTGGAAAGAGACGGGGAAAAAAGCACCGTCAGGAACTTACAAAAAGTTTATGTTTACAAAATGACCTTATATTAATTTTATTGATTTGTATATTATTGCAGTTGAGTTGTTGATTTTCTGAACTGAACTGGCAGTTAAAATCGTACTATTTTACCACACCGAAAACGTTTTATAGAAGTAAATAAAATAAATACAAAGACGAATGCAATGATGAGCGAGGGAAGAGAGCCGCTAACACAGAGTCAGAGAGAAAGACAGGATCTAGTGTCGGTGTAATGGATACTTTGGTCCTATTAGGCCATTCATGGCTGGGTAGCTCTTAAGAGAGCGGTGCAGGTCGACCTGTGAGGAGGCTTTTGATCAGCGTGCACCCCCACCTAACCAACTAGTTGTTCCCTGTTAGCTTATCAAACGGGATCAATGATAGAGAGAGTGAGGGGACGAGCAGTGTGAGCATGTAAATAAAAGTGGTGTGTTTGTGAGTGTATGCTTTCTACACTTATATATATATATGTACACACGTTTGTTTGTCATGAAAAATGCTTGTCTATTATTTAGCTTGATCAACTGTTAACCAGGCTTCACTGCCTTTAGATATTGTGTGTGCATGTGTGTGTTTGCATTCCTGGTTTTAGATGAGTGATTCTCTCCAAGCCAGAGAATGGCCTGTTTGACTTTTCACCTTTTTGTGATCTCATGAATAAGGCCTTTAGGAAGATCTAATGGTGCTAATGCTAATGAGCCGACCACACACGCTGAAAGGACTCAACATGGTGACACATCAGTAGACACAGCATTCCTGCAAAATGCATGTGTCGGTGTTTGTGTGCATCTAAAACACTTGAGTAAATCGATGATCCTGCTGTATCTCACATGAAATCATATGTCAATAAAATGTGCAAACCAGGAGAATCAGGAGGAAAAAGAGGTGTCTTAGTCTTAACTTAATATTTGACTGTTGAGCTTCAATGCGGACAATCATTTATGAGTATTTAAGCATAATATGTATTCATTTTATAATTACATGTTATCCTCTCCTGTGGTTGGTCTGCTTTGCTTTCACACCACAAGCTAACTGCACCCAGTTGGAAGTTGACTGAGACCCTTTTTTCAGGTGGTCTCAGTTTGATTGACAGCTCACAAGTTAACAAACCTTACAACAAATTGACAGCCATATCATAGTGTGCTTCTTTTCATCTCCCAGCTCTGACAGGGCATTATGATGCTCATTCTCGTTTTCAAACTATGTCGACGGCTAGCTTCCTACTGGAGGTGATGACAGGTCATGTTTAGACTTGCACCCCTTTCTTTTCAATATAAGATTATTTACATTTTGCTATAGAGATCTTCAATTAAACTGTCCCTCAGCTGTAAAATCAATACAGAACAAAGTGTTTGTTTTTTTCCTGTGGAGGTAATTAACCTTTAGAGTGTGTTGGGCAGAATTTCGCCCACTTCTTTGCCTTAAGGCGAGATGTTCTCTTTCTTCTCTTTTTTAGCCACCACATCATCCGGCGAAAACAGAATGTGACGACACCTGGAAGCTGTAACCTTTTGAACCTTTAATTAGAATAAGCGTTAGGCTTTAACTTGATTATTCGGCTCAGGAGAGAGGCATGGTGAGGGAGGGGGACGGCTGACAGATAAGTGACTGAGAGGAGCAGCTAAGTGGATTTACCAGTGTTTTAAAATCGATTATAAAAGTGGGGCTGCAACAACAGTGATTTGATAGTGCCTGGACATTTAAAGCTAATGGGGCTTGGTAGTGCTCTATTAGGCCTGGTTGTTCTCCGGTCATGGTGTTTGGCAGCACAACTGGTGTTATGCTCAGAAATGTTATAATTGAGTTTGTGTGAACCATGCAAGTATCGCATGACACCCGCCAGATTGAATGGACAAAGAATGTATTCCTCATTGATTTACGCAGATTGGATGGCTTAATCCAATTTCCCACAATGTCGTTTGCCCACCTTACTCAATACTGATGGACATTTTCTCAAACTTGTTGACAACAGAATGTGTTTGCTACTATCTGCTTTGTCACAACACCAGTCCTGATGCCTTTTCTCCCTCCATCTCTGCTTTCAATCTCATGTCCATATCTCCACTCCGCTGATCAAGGTCTCTCTAGTATCTCCGTGATTAATTACCTTCTTTGGCAAAAGTCGAACATGCATTGAGCGAACAAGTGCACTAATACCAGTCAACCCTCAGGCGCGGAAACAAACCAGGTGTTCATTTGGGCTCATTTTGCATTGTCTGGCATCCTCATCCGGGCTCGTTTAGTATTGTCTGGACGGGAACAGTGCTGCTATTCTTTTCACGGCTCTCTCCCAAGGATCCTAAATAGGACATAGATATTCTAGCCGGGTCGGTTCTTTGCCTGGCACTCGATGCCCCTGAGTGCTCTGCTTGAGTACAGCCGCTAAGGGCACTTGTGGAGGGCTTGTGAAAGTCCATTCTGCTTAAAGGTGAAGGTGGAGGAGAAGTTGAAACAGGCTTCTGAACTCCCTCGTGTGCCAAGCCAAAGGTCTCACATTATCAAAGTAGGGAGGGCTTCTAACCGTTTGCCTACACGAGATGTGTTTCAACCATGTATTGTCAGATGGAACAGATTACTGTTAGCAATGCAGCTGTTAATACTGGCAGTTTGATGGCTTGTGCCTTTAGTTATTTCTTTAACTGTGACTTAAAGCATCTTTTTGGATTCCATGTCTTTGTGTGTCCGACTCACGCACAACAGCAGCTTTGCTTGATGTTGGAACACTGAATGTTGGGAAAATATTTGCCAGATTTAATGCGAGGGACTATTTATTTTCTTTTTAATCAAGGCCTTTAGGAAGAAGTGCAATCTGCTCTTGCAATGGGCTTGCGATAAGAAGACAATATATTATGTCTTTGAAAACTAAAGTATAATCCTTGGATTTATAGACATTTGATGTGGCAACAACTTCAAACTAAGGCCACGCAACTTGTTGATCTAATTAAGTATAGTACTATACATTCTATTTGATGTCTGAGAGAAAGCAGAGAAAATATTTTATGGTAAACTTAAATTGACATTGGTTTTAAGGAAGAGCTTGTGTGTGAGAGCATTTTGATATAACAAAAAAACACGCATCACAAAGAACTGCTTAGCTTTTCCAGATTTATTTTTTAGAGTAATTGGAAGGACACGCAATGGTCTTACAATGAGACATCTTCTCATCACAACGAGAACGGTTGGTTCTATTTTGGTCTCTTTATTTGAATTCAAAATGTATTTACTACCTCCCTGGTTTGGAAGTTGTGTGACCCAAAGGACTCTGACTCCTTCCCACCTGTTGTCAGGGCTGTTTGATAGTCCCAAGCACTGATCCTGGTTCAGTCAGTGTGTGCGTGTAATCCCACCTGTTCTCTGGGATGTTATCCTTCTGACAACCCCGGGGCAAACACCCACCCACCCAACACCCAGACCTCACCCACACTCCCTACCCTCTTCCACTACTCCCTCCTGGGGTGAAAGGACTCTTTTGTGTGCCTGCTGCCATTTTCTCCCCCTATGAAGGCTCCAAGAAAGAATGAGAGAGAGCGGGAGCTAATCCCACTAAGGTGGTCGTTGAGTGAAGGATGAAGATTAGGAAAGGGGAAAGAGAGAAGGAACAGAGGGGAAATGTTTAGCCTCCTGAAGTGCTGCAGGTGTTTTGGGGAAATTAGAGTGCAACAGCTGTGACTTTGTGTGTAGTCCTGAAGATATATGATCAAGCATGCACACACAGTTTGTAACTCTGAGACAATAATTAATCAGCCCCCTGCATTATAAGATAATAATGATGTCTATACACACACAAACTCTACCCAATTCATCTCCCTCCTGTTCTTTATTGCTGTTTCCATTGCCCCTATCTTACTCACGCTGCATATTAAATAACACACAGTATATTATCCTTACCCTTCCTCTCGCCGCCGATGTCCTCCATGTCCGTCAAGTTTATCGCCATCTGTATGTGTGAGTGATTAAATCGGAGCCCCCTCTTTGCTCAACACTTCATTCAGGCGGACAGACGGGCATACCTGTGAAAGAATACTGCCAACTGCTTGTAAAGGGGATGAGAGGGTCTTTCGCTGAGGGCTTCTAGATATGAGCGAGTGTACTCACACACTCAGCAGTGCCAGCAGATAGAAACTCAATCGTGTTGTGAGTGTAAGCTGACAGAGGCTTTAGAGTAGAATCACAACTTCTTACATAAAGCTGTGATTAATGTGTTCTTGGCTATTATTTTAACTTAAGCGTTGGCCTCTCGAGAATCATCATGTCCGATTGCAAGAATTTGATCTCTTTGGTTTGAAAAATGGTGTTGTTATAAGTCCTGAAATGAAATAAAGTCATGGACCTATAGATTATAGATGTCTGAGAATCCATATATATCTCTCTTTCTCTGGTCTGTATCTGTGAACCTGCTGCCTCTTGCATTCCTGTGGTCAATCATCTACCCTCGGTTAACCTTTATTTGCATTTGAAATCACCGCTGCTTCATGGTTAACGAGCTAAAGGAGCTTAATCATTTTAAACATATGCTTTATCATTGGAATATGTGAAGCCGGGGTAATACAGAATGCTATTATAACTCAGCTTTTTCAATCCTCCTGGGCAGGATCAAACTGTGGCTCTAGAAGCCTCTTCCTGCAGAGCTTTGAGTTGAAACGGCAATTGTTTAAAGTCAAGGTTTGACATTTAAGAAAAACGCTTATAGATATTCTTGCCAAGAGTTGGATAAGAAGATTTGTTCCACTCTTATATCTGTCTGATAGATATGAAGCTCGAGCCAGTTATCTTAGCAAAGAGACTGAGAGTAGGTGGAAAGAGCTAGCCTGGCTCCGTCCAAAAGTTCATAAACTGCTATTAAATCAACTATTACATTTCAGTTTTTGTACCAACAACATATAGTAGGTTAAGAATAGAGTTATAAAAGGCCTGCAGATTTAGTATCGTTTTTTATACAGAGCCAAACTAGCCTTTTTCAGTGCTACACATTTTCGAAGACATTGCTGGGTTAATTACCAGAATAACCTGTAAGAAAGTTTGACTGCACATGAGGTAATACACTAAATAATTCCATGTATGGTTTAATGATATATATTTAAGAGAGAGTGGGGACTAAGCCAGATTAATATTATAGCTAATATTTGCGAAATAAAAAGTTTGACCTCAGTTACCAATACTCATTGTCTGATTCACTAATCACTTTCTGTTTATCTCTTCTCACTTGTTAATCTGGCTAGACGTATTTTGATTGATGGTGCTTTGATTACGTTTACAGTGTGATTTCTGCAGGGTGATTCCCCTCAGCTACCAGCGTACAGGATGTCTGTCAGCGTGTCTGCTGGCTGCTGATATGCGATCCTATGTTGGCGCTGGTTGCCATGAGAGAGAAAAGGAGCGAAAGGGAGATGAAACTTGACATCTTGTTGGCCTCTGAACAGAACATTTGGAATGACCATTGATGGCAATGCTTCCTTTGAGGAAAAAGTCAAATGTTTTAATGGAGCATGGGCACACAAAGAGAGATTAGGGAAATGAGAGGAAGAAAGACCAGGAAGAAAGTTTTTATTGAACTCAACTCTGAGCAAAGCCATTGTTTTGTCATTTCCTATCTCTGGAGTGTTTTATTGGAAACACAGAAGAAACAATTGGCTGTCATATTGAACTGTTCAAAGAATGTGTGTTTGGCCACCTCTAAAGTCAGGCTTGTTGTTTGTTTGCCCTTCCTGATAGGCTGGGGGTGTTCAGGTGTGTCCAATAAGGTGGAGCTGACAGTTGAGTTTCTGCTCAGTGATTGGCTGAAAGCCACTCAAGTTCAGGCTTTGTATTGATTCAAATATGTGAAACCTTTTCTTCAAAAGAGAGTGAGACAGAGACAGAGGGAGGGGGAGAAAGTTGTCCGCTGCTCGTTGGTGTTTAAAAAGTACCTGACACACGTTTTCATTGGCTGCTCTGCTGTAAAACCTTAACTGTGCAGTAAAAAGTGTTGCGGGGCCAAAAATGTCAGAGAATCTTTTTTACAATGCCTTGTCGTATAGTCTTCCTGCCTTTATAATGGCGGGCCTCCCTTGAGCTTGTAACATTTTAAGCTCTCAATTACCATTCTGTTTAGTCATGATAAATGTCAGCAGGAGGGAAATAACCTCGTCAGCTGAGTAACGGCTACTGAAGAAAGGAATAGCTTCAGGTTAAACATTTTTTCTGGTGTTTCTTCTGTGGACCCAGACACAAACAAAACAATAAAAGATAGCAAATCTAGATACATTTTCTGAAAGCAACAGCATATCAGAGAGTAATGCGTTGTCTTGATTTCTCCTTTCAATACAGCGTTAGGAGGGCAGGAATCGTGTGTAGGGGGGGAAGTGTGTCTCTCTGGTGGGCTTGTCACCTCCCTGAAACCTGTCGCAGCTACAAATGTTTGTTTGTTCTGTTGTTTTACTGACTAGTGTTCTCGCTAACTGACTAAACACTGTTGTTGATTTTACACATTGGGGTTTGGCAGGGGTGGCCACCACAGTTGTCACCGTATAAACTAAAGTAAATAGTAATGCCATGTCTCAAATAGGAACCTTTGTGATATTTGAATATTCTTAAAGTAAATAATCTTATATAAACTTCTTTTATAGTATTCAATATAATATAGATAATATGTATAATAGTATAAATATATAGGTGTTTGTGTCGTCTGGAGCTGTGTGTGGTTGTCCCTTAGCGACAGCTGGACAGAATGCGTGTCAACAATTCAGGTTGGTTACGACAGTCACAAACCACAGAAGAAGACCTTTGTGTTTGTGTGTGTGTGTGTGTGTGTGTGTGTGTGTGTGTGTGTGTGTGTGTGTGTGTGTGTGTGTGTGTGTGTGTGTGTGTGTGTGTGTGTGTGTGTGTGTGTGTGTGTGTGTGTGTGTGTGTGTGTGTGTGTGTGTGTGTGTGTGTGTGTGTGTTAGACAGAACTATGTGGCCAGGGGAGCCTGCTGACAGGTGACAGACCGATTTATTAGCTTTAATGTGTGTGCACGAGTGTACGATCATTTTGTGGTCATACGCAAACACAAGTGTGTCATTGCTTCACAGGTCATTAACAGCTCTTATCACCTCTTGAGCCTCACCACCTACACTGTGGGACTCAAAATGTGTGGCCTGTCCATATAACTCTTTTTTATTTCTGTTAATAATTAATCCACCGACACCTCATTAAATACAATCTACCGACTGAACTGATAATATTTATCATTAGATTCATATTTATAAGGCTGTTAAGTGCAATAACCAGTGTGCTTTAAACCATTTGTTTACAAGCACTATTCCTTTATCTCGTAATCATGCCAGCTAAAAGAGATAAGGGGTAGTGTATAATGATAAACATTTACCCACGATACTTCAAAAGAGCGGAGATCACGCGGCAGCTTTGATGCTAGTTTTTACCCAAAGGGTCATCTAATAAACACTCACTAGTAGTAAGTCCTGTTAAACCTGTGTGTCTATTTGTGCTGGGGGGGCCCTATATGTGTGTGTGTGCATGCTTACACACATAGAATGTTTTTTTCCGTGACACTCCCTTTCCACGGTTCAGCCCATCCTCTGTATGTGTGTGTGATCCCATGCTAGCAGCTGGTGGGCGCTATAAATAGTGTGGGTTGGGATACCCCAAAAGGATAAAAAGAAACAAACAACTATCTTTTAAAGTGTCGCAAATATTCATTATATTACTACGACATCTTGAGTCAGAAAGCTAAGAGGTGTTGCCTTCCTCTTGCAGTATTTAAAAATACACTACTTATTATAATTGGTGCCGCATGATTGCCAAGCCAGCAATCTGAATCTGAATTTCTCAGCACCACCCTTGTCTTTTTTTTGAGCATCTTTCCATAATCCCATGATCCCATGATCCTTTCCGCCTTATGGTCCGTCATTTCTGGATCTAGTTGTGGTTGCACATGCTAAGTGGTGTCATTACTCTCCTCACCCCCCACCTCCACCATCCTTTACCTTCCCTACTCTGAGAAGATAATAGATCTTAGAGCCCGGACTGTATTGTACCGTTAATCCTATATAGTTAACTTAGTCACAAAATAGCTCGGCTTGTGTGTCGAAGCCCTGTGTCAGTCAACGTGTAAAAGCTTAACACTGAGCATTGCTGGAGTTGTGTGTTTGTGTGCAAGCAAGGAATAAATCTGAATACTTTGTACAATAACCCGGAGACAAAACATCTAAATGTGCCGCCAAATTAGCATTATATTCCCTAAAGTATGATTCTACACACATAATCATGTCACTGTGGACACACATTTCGAACTGAGTCAATGCAGCGTGTGTGTATTCGATGTCAGTTGAAGGATCTCTGGCGGCAAGTGGGATAACAGAGTTTTCCCCGACTTACAGGGAGAGACAGGTGTGGAGCGCTGCAGAGACAGTAGCCCACTGATACTCAGCACTTTGTTGAATGAGCACCTCCATTCCAGCAGCCCACTACACCACAGCTGCTGCGTAATGTCACCGTCCTGCAGAGTGACTTGTTAATGCATGTGTGCATTTTGTATGTGCGCTTTTGGGGACTCTTGTTGCCCACCATGCACCTTGATTTACGTCCAACCAGAAATAAATGACCCTCACGTTGCTTCACATGGTGAGTTATCGGTCCTGGTTCAGTCGTCGTTGACCTCCAGTCTAGTTAGCAGTTAGCTCCAGACTTCTCTGATGAGCCGGCCTGTCCACACCCTGCTCTGATCGACAGTGCGTCTGTGTTTGCATGAGGAGAGTAAGGGTCCTGAGAAACAACCTCATCCACGCCTGAGAGTGACAGCGCGTCTGTGGTCCAACCTCACTGTGGCTCTTTCACCCCAACACACATGACACACTCTCCAGTAAAGCTCTGCAATCCGACCCATCTCCCTGCCATGTTTCAACAGTATTAACCCCCTGTGAATTTCATCTGGCCCCACCACCTGTTGTCAGCTGTATTTCACCCAGCCTGTGCCCTCTGTAGCCTATAGCCTCCTGTTTCCCTCCATAGGCACCAGAGCTTACAGTTGTGCCAGAAGTAGGTATGAGACCAGACCCAAGCCTCCCTAGGGGCCGAAATCCTAGACTGATCCAATTACTCCCAGGCTTGAATCAAACCGAATCTGCTCCGGCTGAACTTAATTCAATCTAGCAGTAAAAGTGATACAAAGTACACAAGTCAAGCTGTTAAACCGCAGTGTAGAGGGGGCAGAAGAGATAGGATTGGGTCCAACCAGTATTGAGTCGATACTGTACTTCAAATAGTGGCCTTTTGCATTTTTTAAATGAACTTTGAATTTAAAATAATTGCCCAACTATTTCACATTGATTTGCAACCTTGGAAACTAATTTGGCTTTTTTAGTCTTTGTATTTCATCTTAATTTGACCTTCCTGTGCTTTGTTCGTATGAAATCACAGAAAATCACTCGCCTTGCTGAATCCTGGCCTCATGTCTAAGGACACACTGAGCCTCATGTCGTTAAATATCTGCCTGTCACTGCGTTGTGTGTCCTTTTCTGTCAACTAGTTGCTTTAATGCCACTTGGGAGTTGCCTGATTGTCAAGTCAAACATTCTAATATCTCCTCTCTCTCTTTTTTTACAGACGGTATCCATCACGTTGTGGCCCTCTGCACGCTGCGTGTCACCATCATCACTGACGACATGTTGACCAACAGCATCACGGTGCGTCTGGAGAACATGTCCCAGGAGCGCTTCCTCTCGCCCCTGCTCAGCCTCTTCCTCGAGGGGGTAGCGGCCGTGCTCTCCACCACACGGGAGGCCGTTTTCGTTTTCAACATCCAGAACGACACTGACGTGCAGGGCTCCATCCTCAACGTAACCTTTTCGGCGCTTCAACCCGGAGGCGCCGCGGGTAAAGGGACGTTCTTCCCTTCTGAGGAGCTGCAGGAGCAGATCTACCTCAACAGGACCCTGCTCAGGCTCATATCCTCTCAGGAGGTAACTCATACATGTATACATGTATACATGCACACATTAACTTAAAGGTCACCTATTATGCAAAATCCGCTTTTCCACGTCTTTTCTACATAAACATGTGTCCCCCTCTGTGTAAAGAGATTCTGAAAGTTTCAGGAAAAAAGTTTTTGTCCTGATCCATTTATATAAAAAACTGTCTGAAAATGAGCTGATCAGATTTTGGCCACTTCATGATGTCATAACGATGTTTTGGCTTGTGTAACCATTAGCCAATAACCAACCAAGGTAACCCCCCCCCCCCACCTTATCACCTGAATCTCCTCCTAGAGCTCCATTGTGTTCTTTTTAACCAAATATCTCTCAGAGGGGCGTGGGGAGGGGCTCCTTATTTTCATCTAAAGTAACAGACAGAGAATCAGCACTTTTGAAACAGGGCTGAAACAGAGGGGATTATGGGATGCTACAATGCATGATCTGTTTGGTATTTCGAGCAAAACACTTCAGAGACATGTTTTGTATATATATCTGAGAACTATAATATATTGATGAAAAACAGTATAATAGGGGACCTTTAAAATAAACTAGCATGTTAAGCTTGAGGTTTCTTCTTCTCTCCAGGTGTTGCCGTTTGACGACAACATCTGCCTTCGGGAGCCCTGTGAGAACTACATGAAGTGTGTGTCGGTGCTGAAGTTCGACAGCTCCCCTCCCTTCATCGCCTCCGGCACGGTTCTGTTCAGGCCGATCCACCCCATCAACGGGCTGCGCTGCCGCTGTCCGCTGGGCTTCACCGGGGACTACTGCGAGACCGAGATCGACCTCTGTTACTCAGGGCCCTGCAAAAACAACGGGAGATGCCTTAGCAGAGAGGGGGGGTACACCTGCGAGTGCCAGGAAGACTTCACGGGTGAGTCTTCTACATGTACAAAAAAAAGAAAAAACAAAGTCATTTTTTCTTTTACAAGTTAAAAAAAAAAGAGACTTGCTAGAAAGCTACCTTTTCAAAATCATCTTCTGTCAAATCTCACTATGATGTTGAAGGTAACTTTTAGGACTTTTTGACACAAATAACCTATTTGTCTTCATAGTCTTTTGTAGCTGTCACGTCATCAGAGAGAGATCACATAAAACAAATCACTACCTTTATTCCCATTATAAGTATTTTTGATTAAATTAAACATCATTGATAATAGCCTTTATGTATTAAATCTACCCCAGAAGAAGAAGTGTTTTATGAGTAAGTGCAAGACTCATATTTCTTCTGACAGTGCTTTAATGAATGGTACTTCACTGAGAGGTTGTAAAAGCTCTCAGCACCTATTGTTGTAGCTACAGGTCGATCGCAGTGCAAGAAGGGAAGAAATGCTTTGTTATGCTGTAGGTAAAACCACCTGCACACGTACATTAGATTCATTGCTGTCGAGGAATGCTGTCTATTCTAGTAAAACCAGATCTCAGATATCACCAACCTAATTCTTTTAAAAATAAAATTGTTGTTTTAAAACTTTGAGTAGCCCTAATATTATGAAAGACTAGCACAACAGTATGTTTTACTGTAAAAAAAAATAGGCATGTTTACAATGATGTTGTTTCAAATCAATGTCCCTTTGTCATTGTTTTTAAAGAACTGACTTTAGAAAAGGGTTTTTAGGATCAGTAAAGATTATTATCAAGTAGACAAATTGCATTTAAACAATATGTATAACTAATAGGAACATTTTTGACATATTCAAGACTCCACAAACTAGGGAAGAAAAAGCCTTCTAGCTAGCAATGTAAAATTATCACAAAATGATTTATAAGAAATGAAGTGCATTCATGTATACACACAATGTGTTTCGGCAAGAATGCAAGCACATGTTTTATCTATATGAAAATATCTTAGTCTACATTCAATCTAAAACCAGGCTTTTATCAGATTTAGAGGTCTTCCTGGAAGCTGGCACTTACAGTCACTCTGCACAGCATTTACATGGTAGATGAGCCTCGGAAGCTTTCATCATTCCCATTCAAATCACTTTCCGAAATATTTCCCGATGTCAGTGATCTTCCTCCGATACTTCCCCCTTGTTCATCTGATACCTGGCTGACTGTCTCTGCTCTCTAATAGATCCTGGAGGGGCCCCTGACAGCCGTCATGCCTCCCTTCCCTCTGTCTCTCCCAACACTCTTCCTCTCCTTCTCTTCCTCCTTGGTCTTATCTGATGTAATTACCTGATTATACCTGCCTGTGTCACTCACTGGCCCTCTCTCACCTTCTCCTCCTGCTCCCCATGTCCGTCTTCTCCGCTCACCCGCCATATTTTCCTTACCTACATCCCGGTGTCCCCTCTTTGAAGGTCACAGTTCAACTCCAGATAGTCAGGGCCCATCAGGCGCCATTATGGGGCTGATGACAAGCGGGCCTGATCTCTCCTCCTTGGGTTTCCGACATTACAGGGAAACAGATCCTCATAATTCGCCCTCGGAAAAAAGGATTACACTGAGGAGAGAAGGGCCATTAGCTGGTTCCAGCGCTGTGGTGTTGGGGGGTCTGTGTGTGTCCCGGGTGGAGAGATCTTGTCTGGACAGAAAGTTGACACACAACACTGCAAGGGACAGAGAGACCCATCACAAATAATATTCCAGTCAGTATTAGTGGAGGAATGTATATACGCCGAGCCAGGAAACTGAGCTAGAGCCACATGGTCATTTAGGAGGAATTTCCCATGGCAAGATCCACTGCTGTAATTAACTAAATTAAATCATAGAATCTTATAAACTCTGATATCAACATGCAGCCTTCAAACTATTTCGTGAAGGACTGACTTATGGTAACTGCCAGATTGTGGTTGGCAGAGCAAATCAAAAGTGTCCTTGTTAGCATGGATACTTCAGTTGGTCTCTTGAGGATTTTCTCAATATTTAAACCAACTCACAATAGGAATCCGGGAAAAACAACATATTAATAACCAAGTTAATAAATTACGCCTGTTAACTGCAGCTACGCACAAAGGCGTTTCATTGCAGTATTCTCCAAAATGCAAAGTTGCCTATCTCCAATTTTGATTGGGTCATTAAATGGTACATTTTAGTAAAAGGTAGACATAGCTAGTTTAAATAGATGTAGAAGTGGTTGCATGAAAGTAGGGGAAATAATTGAAGGAATTCTATAAAACCAAAACTATAATGATGCTACGGAATATTTAGCTGGTCAGCTATTGTCTGTGGTTAATCATATCAGCTTTACAGACTTTACTTAATGGAAGAATGTCTTATCTCTGTGTTCAACAATGTGTTTTCTCTTGCCATTCCCTTCTCGTGCCCCTTTTATTTCCCATCCTCTCTCTTCTCTCCAAATATGGCCAAATTACACTATAGTTAAAACCTGCGCTTCCCAGAAAAGGCCTATAAACAGGGCTTTGTTCTCCATTGATGCTCATGTTGAGATGGGCTTTTCCTCGGCTGATGTAACCTAAAAAAGTTTTATAAGTGTGCTTGACTTAAAGTCAAAGGAATCTTGTTAAAACAACTGGATTCAAAACAGATGATGCATCTGTATTTCAGTCAAGGGTGGACGTTATGCTTCATAGAAAATATGAAATGGTGATTATAGATTGATGATATGACAAGTCATTTATCATTCACATTGCCCTGCACAAACAGTGTTGTCTTAAGGTTCCAGACAGCAGATATATCGCCTCTTTAAACCAAGGCAGCAGTGAAGGTGTAAACCAAATAACAAATGAATGTCAAATCCTACAGATTTAACTGAACCCCCCCCTCTCTTCTAACAGGCGAGCACTGTGAGCTGAATGCATCCTCCGGCCGCTGTGAACCCGGTGTGTGTAAGAACGGCGGCAGGTGTGTCAACCGGCTGGCGGGAGGTTTCATGTGCCAGTGTCCACAGGGAGAGTTCGAGAAGCCGTACTGTGAGATGACCACCCGCAGCTTCCCCGGACAGTCCTTCATCACCTTCAGAGGCCTCAGGCAGAGGTTCCACTTCACCATCTCCTTCACGTGAGTGCTTTCCTTGCTTCCTTTGCTACTTTTTTTTGTTTCATCTCTTTACCAATAACAGTATGGAATACATTCTAGATACATGTTACTCACTGTTTGCTAAGTCTTATCCATCTTAGTCAGTTTCTTCAAGCTTTAACACTCACTGACAGATTTAAAGCTAGCACTAGCTAAAGAGCTAACAATAGCCTTCTTTAGCTGATACAGATGGCTACATACATGCTAACAACCATGCTAACCATTGCAGCATATAAAATAATTAAATAATGTATTTACTGGACTGTAAAGATGTTCAAAAGTGTTGGATTTACAAAATCATGGCTGGTAAACGTGGATAATGTTGTTTTCTTTCCTGCACTACACACCTTTTCACAGCAGCAGTACTACATGTCCGTCCTACTTGTAGCAGTGTGTGTAGCAAACTCTAATTTGGAGAGTGTGTGGAGCTGCACAAATGAAAAACAGTTGAGTTTAAAGAGCTAAAGTGTGTCAACCGGCGCGTGTCCAGACATGTACACACTTTTTCATTGTGTCCAATTCCCTTCAATAAGAGGAAAGAAGAAGCAATCCTTCTTAACGTGCAATGTTATGAGGTGTGCTTGTGAAACTGCTGGAGGAAAAAGATAACCCTGGCTCAGCAAAATTGCAACACACAGTAAATATTATTCCCTTTACCGGCAATAGGTAGGATGAGTTTAATGGCGACACGGTGACGGTGAGAAAGGTTTGCAGTGGAGTGAAAACAGGAAAGGCTGTGTGATGAGTTTCTCTTATCAGTGTTTGGTTACAGCCATCCTGACTTCCTGTCCTGTCGGCCTCCCTGGCATCTGCCGGCTGACTCCTCTGCCCTCACCTTACACACACACACACACACACACACAGCTATGTGAACTTTGTACCATAGTAGTGTAGGTATTTCAAGGTTCAAGGTTCTTTATTGTCAAACTAACATAGCTACAGAGTAATTATGTCGTTGAAAATCTTAGGTCACAGGCTTCTCCAACAATGCAACATAATAATACAGATAGTAAAAGTAATACAAAAAGAAAAATAGTTCTAAAATAAAGTGAGAGAGAAAAAAAAGTGGAATAGTGCAGTACAAGTCTATATACAAGTTATTGGAATGATATAGTAGATAGATATTACTAAGTAGCAGATGAATGTTATGAAATTGTTTCAGCAGTTCAATTGTTTAACAGTCTCACAATTGAACTGCTGAAACAATTTCATAACATTCATCTGCTACTTAGTAATATCTATCTACTACCAACAATACTACTACCGGGTCTTACTCCCTCTCTGCGGCCCACCAGCCTTCACACTTCCTGCCTTTCCTTTCCGAGTGACTTTTCCTCAAGAGCTTCTTGGCCCTTTCATCATAAAGCTATCCGCAAGGCCTTCAACCGTGAAGTCCCGGTCTGTTTGAGTTGGATAGGTGCTTAGAAATGTGACAGGAAACATGAGCTAGAGTAGAGGAAACGATTGAAAAACGTCTCACTTTGGACTTTAAAACTGAATAAATTAATCATTTATACATCAAAAATCAAAGCTAATTTGTTGGGTTTTTGACAACCTTTTAGAAGGAACTGGATCTCCATTTTTGTGTTTGATCTGTTCTTGTAATTTCCTATAAAATCCAATTTGTCTTTGCAGGTTTGCTTCCAGAGAGAGGAACGCTCTGCTTCTCTACAATGGCCGATTCAATGAGAAGCACGACTTCATCGCTCTGGAGATTATTGACGAGCAGATTCAGCTCACATTCTCTGGAGGTGAGTGTGTGTGTGTGTGTGTGTGGTGACCACTTTAAGTATTTGTTGTTATTATCAGCTATGTTATATGTAGATAAACGCAAGTGCACTTAATCTGAAGTGGCTTTCACAAAGAGACGGCTAAAAAACTCTAATCATATTGCGGTTTCTTTGAACAGGGGTGTGTATTTTTGTGTGCAATCATGTATCCAAATGTACCAGAGTTTTAACATGTACTTCAGTGGGTGTTTCTGTGTGTGGTAAGAGATATGGGTGTGTTTTTGAAAGCAGCTGCTTCCTCAGAGAGGGAGCTGTCAGACTGATTAATGATGGTACAGACATTAAACTAGCCAAAAACACCCAATACACACACAACACACACACAGACAAATGCCAACAATAATTGGACCAACCATTAAATGCTTTTTTTAACAACCAAGGCAAATTATTAAAGCATGTATTGACACAGAAACATGCATGTACACGCACAGTTCATGTGCAATGAAACCATAGGTGGAAAAAGTACAAGTACCAGGATTAAAATGATTGATTAATTATTGATGCATTGATTTATACAACACTCAAATGTTGCAGATGATAACATGCTTTATATACTTCTAGTTTTGGAATCTTTATCTTATTTTATTTTAACATAAACTAATACATTATTTTTAATCTTTTCATTTTATTTTGTATTATTATTCAAAATCTTCACAGTAACTAGCAACTTAAGTTGTCAGAAAGATGTATCAGTACAACATTTGATTCTGAATCCCAGTGAAGTAGAAGTATAAAGTAACAGAAAAGTACCTTAAAATTGTACTTAAGAACATGATTTAATTAAATGTTAGTTGCTTTCCACCCCTGAATCACACACTCACACAATAATTATGCAAACTGGAAACTGTTGGATTGCAGATCAAACACATTTTCTCCGGGCTTATGAAAGATGTTTTCAGAGTCGCCCTATTTTCCCATGGTGCGAGGAATTCAGTCCTTATGATTATGTTGGGCGAAGCTTGTTTGGGAGCCGAGCCAAGTCCCCGTTTAAAATCTGAAATATGACTTAATGTCAAAAGCATGACTCATCAAATAAAATACTTAGAAACATGATTCATGGTTAATGAGAGTAGTGCGGAAGAAATCCCTTTTCTTTTTTTATTCGCAGTATTTATCCTCCAATGCGTTTTGACTTAAATGCAGTATAGGGCAAAGCAGGATATAAAATCACTTCCTTCTTTCTCTGTGCACAGCTAGAAGACTGATCCATCACTTATTAAGCCCCTCTCACACACACACACACACACATCACTCAGTGTTGCCGTACTGTTTACTGATTTCCAGAGCAGTGGATTCCTGCCCCTGCTCCTCCTGCCCTTGACAAACAGAGTAAACCCTCAGTAAATCTGGTGCCATTGTGCTGTACAATCTTCTCACTGAGACCCATTGATACAGACTAATACTAGCTTTCTCAGTTGATTTATGATCATGGTGTGTGTTAAGGAAGTTCGTAGAGTTTGCCTTTAATGATATCTAATCAATTACCTGTGGTTGAGCAAAATAGACATTTCTGTGAGCATTCAGCAGCAGATGTTCTCAACAATTTAAATTACGTTATATCTATAATTCACTTTTCCCTCTCTTTCCTCTCCCTGTTCCTCTTCTTCCCTCGTCTTCCAGGTGAGACAAAGACCACAGTGTCTCCATACATCCCAGGGGGGGTCAGTGACGGCCAATGGCACTCGGTCCAGCTCCATTACTACAACAAGGTAAAAAACAACCTACCAATGCTCCGCGTCATCCAGTCGAAAATTTCCTTTTCAGCATTTGAAAATGTGTGATGGGATTAAAACATGGCATGACCCTTCAGATTTCGCTTCGGAGATTTTGTAATATGAAAGAATCTCCATGAATATTGCACTTTTTCCTTCAAGTTCATTATTAGCCAGTGTTGAGAGTTGATAAGTTCAGGGGTGGTATCGTGGGAGTGTATGAAATGTGGCTTTCTTTGAAGCTACAGAAGAAGTTGACTGCTGATTCGGGAGATTATTTTTACAGAGCAGGTTTGATTTATGACGTTAACTCTGACACAGGTTAACCCCGCTTGCCTTAGCATTCCACGCTAAATTATGGTATAGCTTTTGTGGAAAAAGGGCAGGGGCCTGGCATTGGCTTCAAGGGTCAAAAGTTCATCCACTGTCCCACTCACAGTTTACTGGTAAATGTATATGTATTTCTAAGGCAAGGGCCTGTAGATACTCTGTTATTGTTAAAATCTCAATTGAATACTTTAAAAATTATTATTTTTCACCGCCAGAAATCTTTGTTTCATTCACAGTGTCTAATGTCGTATTTTGGTACGTTCCCACCTCTATGGTTCCCACGATGGTCTTCTTGCGTCTTTATTAAATCCAATCCCAGACAAGAGACAGCGATTATTTCACAAGCTGTCTCATGTATCCTCTTCACTTGTAATATTAGATTATAAGAGCTTACATTGCCGTCAATTGCTCTGGTGTTAATTTCTAACAAACTTCCACAGCTTGCGGGTATCATTCTTATAACAATAAACCAGGCAGGAAATAAGATGCACTCGCTTTCTAAACATGTATGTTCAATAGTTTTATTATTCCGGTTTAACTGTATAAATCATCAGAACAGGTTAGTCTGCTGTTTGTGGCGTTTTATCTTAGTTAGGTAAAGAATATATAGATATATTATTTTTACAATTTGATGTTGAAACTCTGATTCGTTTCCCATTTGCAATTGAAACCATTCCATTTGACCCTTGTGGACCTAAGACACACCATGTGCCAGCCTTATTCAATAAGCTATTAAAGCTAATATGCTAACTTCTTAAATGCAGTTATGCTATTTTCTGACAAAAGAAATCCATCCCCCTTTTCATTCACTTTTGGGTCTATAGTCATGTATCCAGGGTTCGAGTTATAATCTGAGCTTTATGGGGGTCTTTAAAACGTGGCGCACGCGTGTAAGCACACACACACACACACACACACACACACACACACACACACACACACAGCAGCAGCAGCACTCTACTTACTACAAACTTAAATATGAAAAGGTTCAACTACGCACACACACACATCATCTCGGCTTGCGCAGCACGCTCACAGGCATAGATTGCGCAATCATTTATTATTATTTATAGCCTATTTACCTCGTTAATGTAAATAATACTCATTACATTGACACATGCATTATTTGTGATTAAAATAATGGTTGTTGGTAATGTATTAGCGACCCCCACAGATGTATGATTTCACTGCTTTCATAGGAGCTCAGACCCCTCCTTATGGAAGCCCAGCTCCCATTGGCTCCCACATAACTCGAACCCTGCATGTATCCAACGCTGTTAGCCATAGCATAACTAGCTGACCCAACACTTCCAGCATCATATTTCAGCAGCACCTGTGTTCTACAACTTGTTAAAGAGAGCGCCCTGCTTCTTGGCCTGACGCTAGCTTACAATGCAAACCTTCTCACATTTCACAGGTTGTTCGCCTCTTTCTTGTGACCATCTTTAGAGCGCATAGCATACTTGGTAGGGACGTCTTCATCAAAGGGAGTGACTCAGGCTACCATACTGTACTCTGTTAGCCACAGGGTGACATGTGTAGCTATTGTTTAAGGCTGCATGTCTGCCTAGAGACAATAGCTTAAACCTTGTACTGCTTTGTTAGCGTTGCTGCAAGGTCCCTAACTACCCTAGATATTTTTTGCAGAGTACAATCTGTTGCCACTAAAGACTTCTTTGTTTTGTTTGTGCATTGGGTTGTCTGGTATTTGTCGGGACATCTCTATGGAAACAAAAATAGATTAAATTCCACGTCCCAACATATTTCCTGCTTTGTGGCAGTTCTGTGCAGTTTATTCTTCTGATTGATTTAGCTTCACTGATCCTACAGGCTTCCTCTTTGCTGCTGTTATACCAACCCAGTCTCACGGCATTTCGTGTTATAGTCACGAAATTAATTTAATCTATTGATTCGTGTTCACCAACACGATTTTCGCATTTTTTTCGTGTCACACAGAACGATTTTAAAAGCAATGTATTTCTATTGGTAGTATGTTTCGTGCCTGCACCACGTCTTTTTGTCCGGTCGGGTCTTGGAAGACCGGAAGCTGTGTGGTTCATAAACACATTTTCTTACTCAATATCTTACCTTAAGCCTAACCCTATCCCTTTTATTTTAAATTGTATAATGTCTGAGTTTTTTTGCCGTCAGTGAGGAAAAGAAATGGGGCTCAGAGCCTCAGAATACTGACATCTGTATTTTTTGTCATCTTTTTTTCCTTCTAATTTGTTATTATTTGGTGCAGGCACGAAACATACTACCAATAGAAATACATTGCTTCTAAAATCGTTCTGTGTCAGAATACTGAAATCTGTATTTTTTAAATCTGTTTTTCCTTCTAATTTGTTATTATTGCTTTTAAAAATCGTTATGTGTGACATGAAAAAAATGGCGAAATCGTGTTGGTGAACACGAATCAATAGATTAATTTCGTGACTATAACACGAAATGCCGTGAGACTGTGTTGGTTATACGCACACACAAGAAGTATGCACACAAACGCATACTTGTTACACCAGTATTAAGAGTCCTGGTGTTATAAGCGTATAAAGCAGGGGATGTGTGCGTTCCACCAGTGTCAGTCTCAATGCAAACCAATAATTTGCAAAGCTGGTGACACATTCCGTTGAATTAGCCTGAAGCTGACTTTAGCGCTGACATAGGGTCGGCTTTTCTTCATGTGTTAAATGATCAGTAGTTGGATTGATGGTAATTTAATCCCACATCAATTGCTGGAGGGTTTAGTGGAAATATATATGGCAGAAAGCAGTAATGTTCTCACAATACATCAGAGGTGTTGACATGTGAATGTGCAGATGTGAATAAAAGCACACTACTGTATGCAAGAGCAGTCACACACACGTTTCTGTGCAAAGCTAATGTTAGCTTGCTAATACAGCCGTTGTGACCTTTTTGGATTAAAGAGTAAAATAAAGATGAAAGATCAAACTAATCATCTTAATCTTAATCAAAAGTAACGCAATATACCTCAAACTACATTATGCCACTTAAGTTAGCCCATATCAAATTTAGCCTACGTATAATGTAATTCTTAACTAATTAAAGATGAACAAATACATTCAAGTGCCATCACACAAACTAGTTCTTACTGTACATTTAGATTAGTTGTTGCTAAATGTTTATGCTCAGTAAATATTTGCCAAATGTAAATGCTGCATAGCTAACTGAACTAGCTAACTGACTGAAGCTAACCAAAAACAGAGTAAGCTAGCTAAGATACGTAATACAGTTTCAAAATAGGAGAACGGTAAACAATGTGAAATTACAATTACATTTTTTTTAAAAACATCTCCTCAAACTAAAACAAAACGTAGGCTAATTCCCATAACGTTAGCCTATGTTAGGTTAGCATTATTTAAAACTTCCTTTTTCCACCTTCTATGCTATGTATCTAATAAAAAAAGCCATAACATGTTTTATCCGCCTATTAAAACTGTTATTGTTGGCAGTTCTTTTTACAACTTGTGAAACTTAGTTACACTGTACATTCAATAAAAGCTGTTTCAATCCAGTGTTGTTCGCCAACATGAGCACACAGTTGTTTTTTAACGGTCCCAACGGCACACTCACATAATGCACACACTTGCACGCACAGACGGTGATTTACTAGGTCAGATGATGAGGCGGTTGAAGTTGTGCAGGTTTGTATGGGTGCCCCCTTTTTAAAGCCGCTGCTGCTCTCCTTTTAAGAACCAGGGTGCCTCTGCTAAAATACAGAGGTCAGAGGTCGGGGGAGGGTTGGCATGACAACAGACGTGGACTTGCCATTGTAGCAAAGATCTAGGTCGGTTGGAAAGCTGTCTGCGTGTGTTTGCATCAGTGGGGGGCACACAAACAGAGAGCTACTCTCTGTGTGTGTGTGTGTGTGTGTGTGTGTGTGTGTGTGTGTGTGTGTGTGTGTGTGTGTGTGTGTGTGTGTGTGTGTGTGTGTGTGTGTGTGTGTGTGTGTGTGTGTGTGTGTGTGTGTGTGTGTGTGTGTGTGTGTGTGTGTGTGTGTGTGTGTGTGTGTGTGTGTGTGTGTGTGTTTTGAATGTGTGCATATGTCCGTACTGCCATTAGAGATTTTACACAATAGAGGTGGTAGGATAAAGACATTTTTGAAATTCCACGGTGCGGAGTCTCAAGGACAGTTTACTGTGTCAGCCAGGCAAATCTAAACAGGAAACACACATAACACACAGATAGAACGCGTCGATGGGTATTCTCGGAGCAGGAGGTTTTGTCTTGGGTTTTGATGTGTTGCTCACTACAGGAAATGATGTCTCTCATTGCAGGAAGTGATGTTATTTAGCTGGACACTGGGCAGAATGTCAGTTAAATGATGATTATATCTGTCAGACCACCTGCATGAGTTAAATCAGGATTATATATATACGCAGAATAGGAAAGAAATGCCTGATTTATTATTTAATACCATTTACATTTTCCATAACCACAGCCATAATCTCAACATGATCCATTTCAGAAATTCATACATTTGTCATAGAAGTTTTGTCTAGAAAGAAAAAGCTTTTTTTCAACACACCCTCTCCACTAAATAAAACTAGGAAATGCAGTTTGGAGACTCTGGAATAAAAAAAAGTTTAAGTGAAGAAAAAGTTCTTGTTTTGTATACATTTAAATGAAACTTTTTATCACATGACGTTTGCAGCATTTTGTGGCTTTTGCATGTCAAACTTTCTTTATTCGAGTTGATTTGATGATCTTGGCAAGTACTAATCCTTAATGCAAACCCTTTAAAAAGAGTGATGACAGATAAAATTACTTTGTGGTTGCATCCTATATGATCCTTTCCAATAAGTCTTCTGCTCCAGGCTTATACTCTTGCTTATTATGATTTCAAATGGAAAGCGATAAACAAGAAAGAACTTGCAGGTATATCAATCACACTATCGTTCCTGTTTCACTGGCTGTCTTTAAACCAGAATATGAAATATGAGAATAAATGCTTATGACTTAAACATCAATAAACTCTTAATCGTCTCTATGAATAAACTATAATTAAGTTCAACGCGATCCATTCACAGGGTGTCAAATTCAGCGAAACATAGAATGAATGCAGACATGGCGTGCCTCTGTTGCATGACATGCTGCTCTGCACACTAGCTTGTTTTTAGACATTTTAATAGTTACACTTATGGTCTATGATATTTACAGCTAAGGTGTAGACGGCATTCCCAGACAGGCTTAGCTCGTTTTTATCACCTGCGAGTACCAAAAGTTCACTCTTTCTGCTTCTGCCGTTTCTCCGCTGGCTCTCACTCTGGTGCTGTTTACATGGAAAGACTTTAAGCACTAGACCATAAGTGCAAATTACTTCACAGCATAGCTTGAAGTATTTCTGAATATACTGTGTGTGCCTTCTTGCATTCCACCTCTTATGGATGTAACCCAACCCCCCATCCGTATTTGTATTTACACTTTAAGGCTGCAAAAGTGATCTAAAGATAGAGAGACACACTTTTAAAGCTGTTGTATTCAATATATGTTCATATTAACAATTCATCAAAGGGAAGGTGTTTGTTAAAGGGTCAGTTGAAGTAACAAACTCACAGATATTTAGCGTCTTTCGTTTTGGTTTTATGGTCGGAAACGTTACTGTTTTAGTTAACTCTCTTCTGCATTAATATCAACATATTACAAATTACGTTTTTGTTATCAAAGAAATTGCTTTGAGCATCAATGTCTGCTATTAAATCAATAGCTGCTACCATCTGTTCTGTGTTTTCTCTCTGCTTCTTCCTGGATGTTTTAGGGCTTATCGGTTTTCCAGGACAAGCTGATGTGCCGTCAAACACACACACATGCAGTGGATAATTGCTCTTGAAATAAATATACTGCCTTTAAGTGGTTTTGGAGTTGCCATCTATCTCCTTGTGTTGCAGTTTTATTGCTCTTAGTCGAGGGCCGTGTGGATTTCCTGGATGGCCGTGAAGACTTAGAGGGACAGACGCATGCCTTATTAGGTGTGTGGTTGTGTCATGGCGACCCTCACACACACATCAGCCGTGCATAGGGATGTGTGTGTCAGGTTGACTGCAGCACCATGTGTTTCTGAACAAATGCAGGGAGCATGTTTTTGTATTTTCTTTGCTAAGTGCTTCTTTTAAAAGGTTAAGTAGTTATTTTTTGTAGGTGAAGCCCCAGACTCTACATTCCCCTGCAGGGTGTGTTTTTAGAGGAAGGGGCCATGTTATTCTTTGTTCTTCTTGATGTGGGTTTCCCCAGACCTCAGACAGTTAAGGTTACCATCACAAATAAACACACACTTTGCATTTAAATACCAGAAAGTTTCATTTTCCAAATTGAATTGCATGTGACAATTTAAACATGTGTATTCCATGAGGAAAACTGTTGCTTTTAGTCATATTTCTATCACACAGTAATGTTACTTTTATGCTTCCAAACCCATGTTTCATGTCAGTGTAACTACTTATGTTGACATGTGGAAGCTGGTTTTTGGGTTTCACATGCTTGTTCCCTGTCTTTTTCCTGCTGTAAATTTCGCCTGCTCTTGGCATAGCGTAGTATTTCACAGTGTGATATAAATCTGTCAGAGACATCTTTGTCCAAAGGCGGCAGCGCATGAGTTGTTGCCTATTGTCTGAGGAGGTCGGAGAGGTGTTTTTGAAGTGGGCAGGAAGGAATTATGGTTTACTTTAGATGTCATTATTGTTGGCAAATTGGCTGGTAGCAGATCCAACCACAGACACTTAAGCACGTATGTCTCGGTCTGCACCATACATGCAGCACATGCACACTACAATGTAACTCTGAAAGGGATTGTTCGGATTGTTTGAAGTAGGGTTGTACATACCCATAGTCCTTTTATTACCTACAGTAGATTGTGGCGGCATGCTTTTAGTTTTGAGAAACAGGCACGCTAACACAAGTTAAGCAATGAAGAGAGGACCACCTAACACAATCCATATCAGTAGACTGTTAGCTATATTTAGAATATGCTTAAGCCTTACCTTACTAACAGCAGCTCTTTCTGATGGGAAGCTGAAGCCACTCTATGCTCTTCCTATAGTCACCAGACTCCATTGGTTAGTGCGTTTGGTTTATTGTGTGACTTGTGTCCTCTGTGTTTCTGCTGCTTTGTTGTTCATTGATGGGTATTTCAACTGGAGAAACGCACTTGCATATACATGACAACATCAACATCATAACACACACACATGTAGTGACGTGGCTTGGTTGTGGGCTGCAGGTCTAACGCGGTGTGTGTCTTTCTCCCACGGTGTTTCTCTACCAGGAAGGGGGGAGTCTGATGGACTCCAGCGGGGCTCTGCGGCTCCCTCTCTATACTGCCTGGCTGGAGCTCAATCAGAAGGAGGTAACCTCTTACCTCTAGCCTATAGTCCCCATGGGTGCCCCCCCGCTCCCCCGGGTATCATGTAGTCCCTGCTCTGCTTCTAGTACAGTCTACTGGACTATCTCTGCTGTACATGCTTACCTCACAGAGGTAACATGGCCTCTAACGCTAGAGTGTTGGCTCTTATTTAGCCTGCCTCTGGTCTGGACTATAGAAGAGGCTGCTGTAGATTTCGGTGTGGTTTCTGGTTGGCTGTAGCAGTTCCCGTGTGACTTTCTGCATTCTTCTGTCTCCTGTTTTTGACGTCTTGGTGAAGTCATTAACAAAGCAGCAACCATTCCTAAAAAATATTGCTCTGTAGCGATACTGCTGGTCAAAAACTCCACAGGGTGACTTAATAAGTGCAAAACAACCCCTGCTTTGGCCTGGTGTTGCATGCGGTTGCTCTCACACTTTTCTGTTAAATAATTGTCTAATGTTTCTCTAGTGGACACAGAGGTCAGGGTCTGACTCCATGAGGCAGGTAGGGACAGTGGGTTGTTTTATATCAGACGTGTCATCTCTCAGGCTCTGTCTTTGTTACTCATACCTAAAAATACACCCCAAATGTATATGAGCAGAACTGTCACAATATCTTCTTGCACATTTGTCAGCTCTCATTGACTTCATGCATTGAAGTTTGTTCAGGTGAAGTAAACATGTCTGAGCCTTTGCAGTTGGCAGGCTGCAGACAGGTAGGTGAGAGACACGTTGAGCAGTGAGTGTGTTTTCTTTGGCAGCTTTGAGCTTGCGGAAGCATCGATTCTGTCAGGGAGGATTAACAACTCTCAGAAATCGTCTGAGATGGCTCTTGTAATAAGCAAGGACAGCAAGTCTCTCGAGGCTCACACTCTTTTGTTTATACTGTATTATTGTTAAAGGGATTTCATTGTGATTGTATCCTTAATCTTCACTTGTTACACTTAGATGCCTAATGGGCATCAGTGGTTTGTAATTGGATAATTGCCTATTTATTTGTCTGTATGTAAGTGTGTATGTATGTGTTTGTGTGTGAGTAACAGCACTTGTGAAGGGGTTTAACTGATACTGCAAGATACTGCTTATGGTAAAAATACTAAATATTATATTATTTTTTAAAGTGTACATTCTGTAATATCTATTTAAGGCATGCATTTTGAGCAATACCAGTTGATAATGGTGCATTATGCCGTATATTGCACATACAATATGTTCACAACTAGATATAGGACAGTATTGTGTGTATGACGCATGTAATGAGAACCATATAACACTGATGTACTAATACTAAGTAAAACACTTCAGCTTTACTTTAGACACCGGTAGATAATAAATCTGCTTCTGAAGCTCGAAGAGGTGAATGAAGCCACATATAAAGAAAGGGGGGGTCTCAACACAGGTGTTACGAATTGGTCGTAAAACACCTTCATCGGTTTAGCTTTTTCATGGTCATATTTATTTCTCTTGATGATTGAGTTGACTAGTCAGGAAGAGCAGATGTGTACAGCGTTGTGTCACTGAGGAATGAAGATACATCTGATAAATCTGTCACTGCAGACCGCCTTCATACATGACTGCCGAACCCAGTACATCTTTGTCTTTCACATGTCTAATTCTCTTCACCTTCCCTCAAATTTACATTCCATCCTCCTGTGATGTGAAGGAGTGTGTTTCACTGAAAGTAGGACATTTCACACAGCTCACCTAGCATGACCTAAACCTCTTATTAATGTTGAGAGATACAGACAGTGGAATTTAAGGGGGGAAAGAATAGGAGAGATAAAAATGAATAGTGTATGAAGTGAAAGAAGACATCTATATGGTTTATGACCTCCTCCTCTTGCGCCTGTCTCCTCATCTTATCTCTTTCCACTAATGTTTTTCTCTTATCTCTTATATGATCCCTATCAAGTTCAGTTTTATTGTGCCACTGCTTTTACTGGTACACATTAGCATCAGTCCTAGTGTTCCTTAATGGCTTTATCCTGTGCTCTCCATAAGGCTGTATGAGATAATGGTAGATGGTCAATGTACAACAGCTGTGGTCTCAAAGGTCAGATTTAGATAAGTGGTATATATTTTAAATGTGTAGGATTGAAGGTAGCTTTTTTTCAACCCAGGAATGTTTTACTGCAACAGAAAGGAATTTGGTTATTTGACTCCAAGACCCATAATTCATGTTAACTTGAAAAACAACATATTGCTAACTATGATAAATCTAGTTTCTCGCTGTCGGGAAAGAACCATTTATTTTTTGGCCGAGACTTAAATACGAGATTTGACACCATTAGTCTGTGCGCTAAATGCCTCTAAAGGTAGAACGAGGGAAGGTTAGCTTAGCTTAGCTTAAGTCCTGTAGTAGCACCACAACATGAAATTATGTTCCCATCATTTTTGGTTCTGATAAGGACACTTGTTGGTGCAGCATGAAACATTTCAAAATTCACACTGCTATCATTATTTTTGTGAGCTAAAATGTGGCAACAAAATGCCATTCCCATTTGATCATCATAACTAAACATATCCAATGTCCTTATAAAAGAAGACAGAGGAATAAAAGCCAAAGATCAATCCTGGAGAATAAATCAAATGGACAAAACGTGCCTGTAAAATATGCTTTATCAAATGCTTGAAAACATTCCACCATACGGTAATCCCATTGATGTCTCTGTACAATCAGGTGGACATATTTGTCCAATTGTCAAAGGAATTTTTTTCCAACCCATTCCAGATAGTATACAGTTACCTTTACATCAGTTTTTGTGTCGTCCGCTTATTTGTTTTGCTGCTTGAAAGCTACAAGCCAACAATGGCCGCTGCCCATCTGTTACACTGATGGAAAGAAGTGTGATGAGGTAACATATAGGCTTGAACACGGGACATCGTAGCCTAGCGTAGAGCCTCTGGGAATTATGTGTGTGTGTTTGTGTGAGTGCATGTGTGTGTGTGTGAGTGCATGTGTGTATAAAGTTGTTTTTTGGCCCTGTCATGCACAGGCTAGTGTGTCCCACCTTCCCTTTGGCAGGAACACTCTCTGTCATGTCCACATTACCTCACCTGCCCTCTGGCTTTGTAAACCTAGAAGTGTGAATTATTCAAACACACACACACACACACACACACACACACACACACACACACACACACACACACACACACACACACACACACACACACACACACACACACACACACATACACTCTTGCGAAAGATACTTGTTTGGTTTAGTGCCCATCTTTATTTTGGCTCCAGTTTATGTAGCCAAAATATAACAGACATTTTATGGATACTTTCTGACAATGAAAACATGTTTGCTTCATTCTTATTGTTACATACTGTCCAAGAGGAACACAGCAAACCCAACTTAAAGCAAGTGTAATTCTTATCAGTCAGAGAAACAATGGCGTTTCCTGAGGCGATCCCAAATCAAATAAGACTGTGCGCCGTTTTTCCTTTATTATCGAAGTGAACCGCGTGGCCGTCTGCAGCTCCGCTAGCCACTTCCTGCCTCACACGCACACAGATACAAACTTGCTGCTTGATCACTCAACACACACGCTTAAACACATTCTGCAGACATCCTTCCCATAGTTCCCCAAACACACGCATAAACACATAATGACCCAAGAGTATTCCTTCCATCCTTCCCTCCACACACACTCACACTCACACTCACACACACACACACACAGACACACACACACACACACACACACACACACACACACACACACACACACACACACACACACACACACACACACACACACTCCTGGTAATTAGTGACCACGTTCTGACAGTGTTTTCTGTCCAAACTGTCGAACTGTGTTTTGCATGTAACTCAATCTGCAGAGCAAGCTTCTTCATCCCGGCCGCGGGGCTGCTTGAGATATAATGTCGGCTTTGACAGGCAGCCCAAGGTTGAAAGAATTGTGTGTGATAGTTTGAGGGAGAAGGTGTGTGTGTGTGTGTGCTTAATTAGAGCTATATCCTGCGTGAGCACTGGATGTTGGGAAAAAGTGTGTTTTTTTAATTGCATGTGGCATTACTTGGTGTATTTTCGTACGTGTGTGTGTGTGTTCCTCATTCCGCTCGTGTCCTCTGCCCTCCACGTCTTTGTGGCTAGCTGTGGGGATCAAGTGCGTTACCATGGCTGCGGCAAGCCTAGCGCCCCTGGAGACGACACGTTAGAGAGAGAGAGGGGATCTTCTGCGGCCCAGAGTCGGGCGGAGGGTAAATGAGAGGCTCTCATGGGGCCCCTCAAAGAGCGGGCCAAGTGCAGCAGGGGTCAGAAAGAAGCCTGAAACCATATACAAGTTGGACCGGGAATGGTTACAAAGCTAACACACACACTCAGCTAACTAACACCAATTTTCCAAAGATTTTCCAATGAAATTAATAAAGATTTTAACTAAATATCATGGTTTAAGCCTTGAAATAAAAGGATTAAATGATAAAATGACCGCCACCCGACTCTGGATAAGTGGTTCACATTGGATCGATGGATGGGTATACCAATAAACAATTTTGAGTATAATATCACCTCTTATTTTTGAATATTCATCTAACAGAGGCTTTTAAAATTGGCAAACAAAGAGCTTCTTAATACTAAAATAACCATATTTCTTAAAGCCCTGTTAATCGGGTATTCCCATTATTTAGTTTTGAACCTCAATGAAGATTTCAGGGCAGTGATCTCCATGTGTAAAGTTTGTGGAGTTGAGATGACTACATTACTTACATTGATGACTGACATTACTTACATTGTCACGCGTCAGATATTTGGTTTGGATACTATTCTGATTGGCGTGACTGACACGGTGTGTTTGGCAGTATTCGTCGGTGTCACTCATCCGTCCAGTGAGTGCTTGTGAGCATGTGTTTTAAAGTGGTGTAGCGTGGGAAGTGAGCCAGCAGCAGTGATGTACTAACAGCTGCGTTAATGCTCCTTATCCCCTACATATTACACACACATTACACAGACACCTTAAATACATGTAGCGCTTACACACTGTGTGTATATACATGTCAGTCGATGAGTTATCAGCCCATGTAACAGCTGCACCCCGAGTCGTATGGGTTGCGGGTCCATTATGAACGATATCTGGGTATCTCCGCCTCTCCTGTGTTTTGCTTCCTGTCTTATCTCATCCCTTCTTCGCTGGATTGAACTCAAAAGAGATGATAAGATTGTAATCAGTTAAACTACAGATTCCTCTGTTAGAAGAGTCACCAATAGAGAGAATGTCTTTATCAGAAAAACTACCTTTTGTTGCCCTTGAAAAGGTTTTCTACGGTCATCAGACTTTCCCTCTCATTTTTCACTTTTTTGACATTTCAGGAAGTATATTCATCAATATGACACGCACAGGCATGAGATTGATTCACATCTTTTCCTCTCCCTCTTGGAAATAAATCAAAGAACATCCGAAATGATGTACTGCTCCTTTAAAATGCTACTAATCCTAGTGTGTAAGTAGTTGTTATAAGAAGAATTAGGGAACTTCTTCTCTGTTGCCCCTTAATATCTTCAAATCTATAAAGATTTATGTAGAATGACAAAAGACAGACAAGAAATATGTCAAAAAGTAGAATATCGAGCAAAATCTCAAGCGTTTTTCCCACTGAATCAGAATTAATATATATAAAATTGTTTCCCTCTTAGGAGACTCACTACAACAAAACTCACTTACAGCACACTGTCCAATCACAATGATTATTAAACGTCTGCTCTCTGCTGTGAATGTTGGCACACAAGAGTAGACTTTTTCCCTTTCTCTTATGCCCTTTTCCTTTCTATCGGCCCTGTTGAGCATCTCTGAAAACTGCTCTTTGTCTTCAGGCTTTCATTGTTCTCCTCCTGCTGGCGGCATTATACCAACTTATTTCCAGCTTTGGGCTCCAGGCTTTGCCACTTTCTGAACAAAAGAGCTCTCTCTGTGTTTAGTTTCCACTCACTTGATCACAGGCTTTTCTGATTTGAATAATGCTGCTTGTGCCAACTGTTTACTTGTTCACACGTGATGGTGGAAGGGTTAACACAAGTAGGCACCTGTAGATAGAGAGCAGGGGGGGGGGGGGGGGGCTAGCCAGTGATAGGGGTGTGGTTTCCTACTACTATGATTGCTTTACATGCCCCACATACAATACAGTTATTCAAAGATACTAACAAAGGGAAAAGCATGTGACTAAACAGCATGAACCCAGGCTCTGTACATTTCATTCCATTTTGAACTTCTTCATTGTAAATACAATTATGATCAAGTAACATTAAAGCTGCAATTATTGAACTGGTGCTTAGTGGAATGACCGAAATGAATCAGCAATTTTTATATAATAATTACTTAATAATTTCCCCAGTTTTTAAAATGTGTTTTTTGTCTTATATTATAGTAAATAAAAAAGTTTGGGACAAAAAGACATTTGAAGATTTACCTTATGATGATGGATGATAGTTTTTCCTTTATAACTTTAAAAAAAACATTACTTTAACATGTTGCTAATAACAACATCCAACTAATTATGTAGAACCGCAGAAGAATTACGATTTTGTATGGTAATGTTTACATCTTGGATAGCATCAAAATGTAGAAAATAAATCAGATTATTAAAGATGAAAAGAAGAAAACAGCAATGGCGTCAGAGTATTGTTCACTCTCCCTTCCTGCTTGTCTTTATGGAAAGTGTGAAAGTGTTTTTGTGGCAGTGATAAACTCCCTGTGGGTTGGAAAATATGTCCGGACCGGAGTCCACCTGAGCCAAAATAGACACTGCTTCCCTCTGTCGCTCATTTTGACCCGTCTGGCCGTTTCTCTTTGTCTTTCCCTACCAGGCTCTTATTTCTGGTCCGTCTCCTTCCCTATTTTTGTATGTAGCTTGTTCTTTTTTCTTTCTTTTTTTCCCCTCCTCCTTTGTTTGCAACGACCCACCAGTATCTCATTACTCTAATCCTATTTATGAAGCAGAAAAACACATGCACACACATTGTCTATCTATGCATGCCTCTCTTCTCCTTTCTCCATCTGTCCCGCTTCTTTTGTCAACTTTTTTCAACATCATATGAAAGATGGCAACGCAACACAATGTGTGAGATAAGATAATAACAACAAAAACAAATTATTTTGTTTCTTTGAGCTGTAAACTGTAAATGCAACCAGCGTGGTTTAAAATCTCTTTTGCTCTCACAGTCAAACCTCTAAACAGTGTCTTATGTAAACACTGCGCTGTGATCATTTCTGGGATCTGTAGTCCCATTGTTGTGTGTTGTTGTAGTCATGAGATGTTGATAGCAAATAGTGGTACCTAATCACTTTTGATCCATTGTAAGCCACCCACAGCACGAAAGTAAAATGTTTATTGTGCAAATTCACTGTACATATGTTAGTACAAATTGCCATATCAACTTTATTCATCTCAAGAATACAAGTTTATTTTTTTATTTCCCAAAAATTGCTCCAAATTGTAGCTTTCAGGTTTATGAAAGGAGTGTTATTTAATTGGTGGAAACATTTATTTTATTGAACTCCTCAAATTCCTCCTGCTTCCTGTTCCAATGCCTCTATTGTTGAGTAATACGCTCCACTGCACTTGGGTCTCAGGTTAGATATTGCCAAAACTAAAGCGATTTGGTGGTCCGATTTCCTAAGCTGATCAACATTTTCTAAGATCAACGTTTGTCGGCTACGATTCTTGATGGAGGAATTAGCCTACTTTGTAATCATTAGGTGCAAGCTAATGTACAATGGGCTTTTTGTGGTTCCTAAGCCATTAGAAAACGTTGTTCTTCTACTACAAGTCGGCTAAAGTCAGAGAAACAATTGTTTGCGTAGCTCTGACCTGCACTGATCAAGCATCGAAACTCAGCCAAGTTTCTCGAATTGAAAGAAATCAAGCATTACACGTTATTACTTATTAATTCCATTGATATTTACCATGTCAATACACTGTAAAAAAGTTAATTTTGAGCGATTCCATGCAGTGTAGAGTAGTGGTTCTTAAAAGTTTTCCTCAAACGTACCTCCACAGCTAGATGAACTCATTTACCCCTAGATTTACAGCACCTGTCATTTATTTGAATCTGGATATTTGTTCAACTATTTATGCCATTATATTGGATTTAGTTGATGTGCCAATCTTTTTTTTTACATACAATTGAACTGTCTGATATAAGTAGGTTTGTTTAAGTTTGCATTTTTTAAAGTATGTACAATTAGCTTTTCTGCTATTATGCTATCGCTATCAATAGTCTATCCCTTAAATGTAGCTTTTTAGCTTTCTTTTATTTCACCATTTATCCATTACTCTTAGCTAACTCTTTCTCTTTGCTTCTCTGCTTGTTCGCTATTTTTCTTGTCTATTCCCAACTTATGGTGTTCAGGTGTTATAGCTGATTCAATATATTAACATTTATTGTTATCTAATTACTTGACCTGCTCCATAAACAACCTGAAAATGATGATTCTAACTTATGTTGTTGTTGTTTTTCAGCCGAACATTGGGCGTCTTGGCATCCCCCATGGACCCTCTGGAGAAAAGGTGGCTGTGGTTGCTGTGGACGACTGTGACATCTCCATGGCGATACGTTTTGGAAAGCAGATCGGAAACTACTCCTGCGCCGCCCAGGGCACCCAGACCGGACAGAAGAAGTAAGATAGTCTATTTTGTCTTGGTAAAAATATTGAAATATCGTTAACACATTTTAGCGCTTGGTTAAAGTGAAAGGGTCAATGTACCGGTAAAAGGGAAATGCGACAAAGTGCAATGGAAAAAGATTAAGAGGATAAATTATGAGCATGCTTCTTTTTGTACCATTTTATGACGCCATCTTTTTTCGCCCTCTTTTTTGCAACTGGACAAATGGCGCCACCTACTGCTTACCTAACTGCTCAATATATAATAATCGCATAACAATGCTGAATGCAGTCTTTCGTGTTTTCTTTAGCCGATTTTCTCAACATTCAGTTTAAATTTGTGATACATTTGTGTTGCTTCTGTCTTTCTCTGTTTAGGCCTTAACACGCATGATCTCCAACACATACCACACACACACACTCCGCACACAAACTAGTCAGACTAATTTGTTAATATGTTCTACCTTAGGGGTTATGTTAAAGTGCCTTCATTGCAAAAGATTACACTGTACCCTCCCTTCTTTTTGTCTTCTAATCTGAGTTCATCCTCGTGCTGTCAAACATGGCCTTATACACTGCAAAGCTCGCCTCCACACAGGTTTCAACCGATTGACTGTGTACCAAACACTAATGAGTTTTTATTTTTAAAGCGTGAGACTTTTTTTTAATGAGCTTTATGGAGAGCTAGCATGCTGGGACACATTTAGTTTGCAGAGGGTGGGGACAGTCAGGGAGAGAGCTTCAAAGGGGAGTTAATGAGGTTACATTCCTTCAGGAACTTGTTGCACAGGTCACAGAGGCTGAGAGGCATTTGGAGGATACTCTTACTGAAATATACAAATATACATACCCTGTTTTGTTGTGGAAATTGTTTTGAGTGAGATTAAGGCACACAGAAGGACATTTCAGTTTAAACTTTCATTTACCATAATTAGCAATATTTTGTATTAACTTTGAACAAGGTACAATATGGATGTCACATACCGCCACATTTTTTACGAAGGTGTCAGGAGTATTTATAATATATAAAATACAAATTTAGGTTTTAGACCAGTACTGTGACCAGAGAAATGCCACTGACCAGAACAATTTTCAAAATTATATTTTTTTCGATTCACTTGTACACTCTTTGCAAAGCTCTGGTATCCTTGTTGCAACTACAGTATGTAGAGATACAAATAAGTGTGTGTGCATGTGTCCACTTAGGCCTCTTTTTTTTCTGGTTTATTTTAAACATTGACAAATATTCATTTAAAGGTGATTTTCTACATTTTGGGTTTCAGCCTAATCCATTTTCTGTCTATGTCTTCTGCAGGTCACTGGACTTGACTGGTCCGCTGTTGCTGGGCGGGGTTCCCAACCTACCTGAGGACTTCCCGGTCAGGAATAGGGACTTTGTGGGCTGCATGAGAAACCTCACCATCGACAGCAAACCCATCGACATGGCCAGCTACATCGCCAACAACGGCACCGCGGCAGGTATGATATGCTGCGTGGTAAACTTAAGCCATGCTCAACATTGCTTATTATTAGGACAAATACTCTTGCTGATTATCTACTTACTCTTCACAAATTCATGACAATCTATGTGTTCAATTTCAAGGTTGTCCAGCAAAGAAAAACTTTTGCACGGACGACGTGTGCCAGAACGGAGGAGTGTGTGTCAGCAAGTGGAGTACATACAGCTGCGACTGCCCAACCGGTTATGGAGGCAAGAATTGTGAACAAGGTGAGAAGAAGACTTATCTCTGAAGATCAAAAAGTCTGTGTTTACCTACAGTAAGTGCACAGTGTGTGAGTCTGAAGGACTTCCAGGAAATAGAGTGTGTGTGGGAGATCAAACGGGATAAAGAGCTCCTCCCCTGAGTCAGTTTGAGTCATGCAGCAGATTCAATGGAGATTCACGGTGAAGCTTTCTACTGTACACACACTAAGGATAGCCTCAGGTCTGAAGTTAAAGGACAAGAACCAACTCTCTGACTCACCTAAACAGCAGACAAAGGATGAAACAAAACAAACACATGCGCACGCTGACCTCCTATATGTGTTACCTCATGTTACTCTGACACGGACCTATACAGAGTACTTATAGATAATTACATGTAGTTGGGTATTAACTATTTTGCTATTTCCATAACCAGTCTCATGTTCTTCCTTAGTAAATAGAGAACTTTGATTTCCTCCTTCGGGGCGATCTTCCAAACAATGTGCGAAGGTGTGAATTCCTCTTCTTGCCCTCTCGTCTATGAGGTAGCCGCCTAGCCAGCGCCAGGCCTTGTATCCAGTATCTAAACTGGGGTGTGATCACAGCAAGCTGGGAAGAGGTTTTTGGCTGTTATGTTGCTTGTTGACACATTTGGACTGAGGCAAAGCACACCTAGCTGCCACACGAGAAACAGGAGATTTGTTATGGTGGATTTTCTGCCAAAATGATCCAGACTGGACCGACATGAAAAGACTGAAATCCACCTTTTATTCATCCACCTTTTCTTTTTGGGATGAGTTCTGTAATGCTAACTTAGAGTAGATAAGGTAAAATGCAAGCTCTGATTTGGCAGAATTTGAAGACTTAGATGTTTAAGATTTGCTCTTTTATCTTAAAAAAAACAGTTAGAAAATGTCAATTTAAAAAAGCTTAATAATGAATATAAGAAATAAATGTGTGGCTGAACTTAGAGGAACCTGATCAATCTAACTCCAGAATGTTAGCATGTGAGCATGTTAACATACTGAAGGAGCATGCTAACCTGCTCACATTTAGCTTAAAGCACCTTTCTGCCTGTGGACTCTTTTATTCTTATTATTCAAAGCTGAGTGTTGATAAGTTAATCATAATAAGGAGTGGCTGATTTTGTTTTCACTTTATGTATTACTAAGCTTTGGTAAATTAGTCTGGCTGAAGCTAATGTGGCTAACAGGAAATGTGCTTTGTCCCATAATTACAGCTTGTGTAGGTGTGTATTGGTGAACACTTCTGTGGAAATATGTGCCCTGGGGAACTGAGGACATACTGGGTTTATGCTGTAGATTATGTGGGAGGAAACACTTTGTATGTTGTGCTGATGGATGGACCCTCGGAGTGTGTGTGTGTGTCACATGATCTCTCTCTCAACACTTACTGTACAGGACCTTACTGTCTATATACTGTAGTATGTGATTTTTGCGTTGGATTTTCTGTGGATTTTCAGAATGTCTGTCTGGACAGGAATGTTAGTTGAGGAATAACTGTGAAATCATAAATCATAAAACAGCAATTTTATTACCCATAATGAAGAAAAATATGTAAACAAGCATAAATCCACGTAGGCCTATAGGCTAAGCATCGTAACCAAGCTATTAATTCTTAAGCCATGTGTTTAATTCAAAAACCAAATACGTTACATTCAAAGCAACCACTTAAGAATATTTATAGTTAAAATATAATTTAAAACTGCCTCTTTAACATAAAAGTGGAATTGTTAATGCTTGTGTTTCTCAAAAATAAAGACTACTTTTCTACTATTTTGCTTCCTGTCACAAAGACATGGTTGCTACTTATCTCCCCATTGTTTTAGTTTCTGTTTCACTTCACTGAAGAGGATACGTTTCAATATTAATGTGGCATATAATTATCCTTAAAATGCTTAAACACAAATCATATTTCCTCTTTCCCCTCTCTTGTCCAGTGATGCCTTCTCCTCAGTTCTTCGACGGCCAGGCTCTGATCTCCTGGAGCGAGTTGGACATCACCGTGGCTGTTCCCTGGTACATGGGCCTCATGTTTCGCACCAGGCAGCCTGCTGGCACCCTAATGCAGGTCAACGCCGGAGCCTACTCCACCATCAACCTCATGGTGAGATACAGTATATAGCACATTGTCAACAAATGTAAGCCAAAACGGCATCATCATCATAAAATGCAACTCCCGCAGTCTTGTCATTGTTTGTAATCTGTACTCCACGCAGGTGAGTGAGCAACAGGTCCGTATGGAGGTGTTACTGAGGGACCAGCTGGTAGCGTCACTTAGCTTCCCCAAAGTTCGGGTCAATGACGGGGAGTGGCATCACCTGCTGGTAGAACTGAGAAGCGTTAAAGACGGAAAAGACATCAAATACATGGCTTCTGTTTCTCTGGACTACGGCGTTTATCAGGTAATGGATAAAAACATCTGAAATACCATTAAGATTCAAACTCAGAACAGCAACAAATCCTGTGAGAATATTAGCTGACCTAACTATTTCAGGTGTTTCATCGTTCATTTCATCGTCTTCAAATAAGCTAAGGCTTTTTAAATGCTAAATCCAGAAATGAGTTTAATTTAGTCCATTTCTGTCCTGTGTTTTTAAGCAGAAGTCAGTGGAGATCGGTAATGAACTCCCAGGATTGAAGCTGCAAACTCTTCATTTAGGAGGTTTGCCTGGAGATGGAAACAATGTCAGAAAAGGATTTGTCGGATGCATACAGGTAAGTGCATGTGCTAATCTTGTTTTTTCTTTAACCACTTATCATTTCTCTTCTTCTTAACCATATTGTGTGCCTTCCACCAGGGTGTGCGTATGGGCGAGACGTCCACCAATATTGCCAACGTGAACATGGCTAAGGGCCTGAAGATCCACGTGGAGGACGGCTGTGACGTGGCCGACCCCTGTGACTCCAACATCTGCCCTGAGAACAGTCACTGCAGCGATGACTGGAGCACACACACCTGTGTCTGCGACCCAGGTAATATACACTTGCCCAAAACATATCCACTTGATTAAAACTCTACTTGTCTCTCAGCAACGTCTGATTGTCCTTCCACGCTGTTCTCTCTTTGTCTTGCAGGTTATTTTGGTAAGGAGTGTGTGGATGCTTGCCAGCTTAACCCCTGTGAGCATGTTTCCACCTGCGTTCGCAAACCAAGCTCCTCCCACGGCTACACCTGTGACTGTGGACAGAACCACTTCGGCCAATACTGTGAAAACAAGTAAGGTCCCTTCTTAAGAAAGTCGTCTTCTGCTTATCCGAAACCTTATTATATTAGATTCTGCAGAAGTTGACCCAGTAGCACACCATGATCTTCTTTGTCTCAAGAAACATTTCAAATGCTACATATTCTACCTATTTAGATCTTAAATTAAAATCAAAAACATTTATAAATAATATATTTTAACTGCATTTAAAGAAACATGCTAAATGCTTCCTCGGAGACAGTCTTTTCTATCCAGAGAAAAGCGCACTTATCTTCTCTTAGGTATGTTAGGCTCTTGCTCTTTTTGTCATTAAGAGCAGTTTTATTAGGCAGTAATCTGAGCTCGATTGTTTATACACAGAGAGAGAGAGGGTTAAGAAACAAAAAGGAAATACTCACATTTTTATGTGCAGAAAGTGTTGGATCTGCATTGTCTGAGTGCACACAGGAATTAGCCAGCCCTGATTGAGAAGCAGCCATTTCTCCTGAACCCTGACCCCTATGACACGCATCACTTCCTCTCTTAAGCAGGATGTGGGATTCCCCCTCCATGCCCGACTGATCCTCCATACTTGTCTAGTCACCGCTGCCCTCACACTGCTGGTCGTCCCCTATCAGATCACATCTCCCAGTCGGAGATCTCCAGAGGGAGATAGAGACTCAGTGTGTGTGTTGTGTCAATGGGTCACACCTTGTTACCTGACTTTAAAGCGTAGAGGAAGTTTATTCTAGATTCAGGGCGACAGACAGCGTTTAGTTGCAGATAAACTGGACAGATTGTCAACTATCAGATATGGAGCCTTTTGTCCAAGCTGATACCATTTCATTCAATAAAAAGCAGTGGAAATACGTTAATAAATAAGTACATTTGAATGTACTTTGCATGTGGCTTGAGCCTTTAACCTGCAGTTCCTATTGTGTGGCACCTTTTACGCTGTCACAATCTCAGTTAGTTTAATACATTGGTAATTTATAAATTGCAATTATACTCGCTTTAACTAATGTGCCGTTGTTTTTGACGACAGAGTGGAGAAACCGTGTCCTCAAGGCTGGTGGGGCAGTCCGATGTGTGGACCCTGTCACTGTGACACTAACAGAGGATTTCATAAAGACTGCAACAAGACCACTGGAGAGTGTCGCTGCAAGGTAAAAGGAATACATAATACAACACGGTTCAGTTAAAACAGCATCGAATCACCTTAAAAATGCACTTAAAGCACATCTAACGCTTAATTTTAATCGAGTAAATATAATATGTCTTCTCTTGCAGGAAAACCACTATCGGCCAGAAGGCGAGGACACCTGCTACCCCTGCGAGTGTTTCTCTATTGGCTCAGAGTCTCGAACATGTGACGCCATCACCGGGCAGTGCCCCTGCAAAGGAGGAGTCATCGGGCGCCAGTGTAACCGCTGTCATAACCCCTTCGCTGAAGTCACTCCCACTGGATGCGAGGGTATGTTCCCGACAGAATGTAATGTTACGGCAAGAAAATAAGAAATTGAGGAAGAGTCATCCTTAATATTAGCTTTGACGGTTAAAAAAAGCCTTTATAACTTTTATGAAAATGTTAAATGTACTCATTCCAGTCTATAACTATTCAAAAAACACTATCAATGAATAAATGAAGCCTTGAATTCTGATACATTTGTCCAATTAAAAAAAGGTGTTCATGATAAAGAGGGGGGATTTTAAGAAAGAAAAATATTTTTAGATTAGTTGTAATATTCCTTTAAATGTTTAGGTTGTGTTCAAGTGAGCTTGCATGAATCGGCAAAGTGTCAAAAGGAGACAAACATTGTTCGCTCACAGCTGCCGGTGCTGTATTCGAGCTAACTGCGCATCTTTGTCGCAGACCAATCAAGCAGAAGATTTAAGGCTGGCTGGAGAGCTGGCTTGGCAGCGGCACAATACAGTATAGATGAATGGAAGAGAAAACACAAAGTCCCATAGATGCAAAATAAATGTCAATGTGCGAACTGTTCCACCCAATATGAAGCTCTGCAGAACGTGTTTTGACTGTTAATGCAAGAAGAGGTGGAATGTAACTAAGTACATTTACTCAAGCACTCTTCAGTCGAGACATAAGACATTTTTTCAGATCTAAAGGGTTAAATCACTATTGGTCTAGGCAAGGAGGGAGTGTGGATGGAGGGATGAAACAAGCCAGAGGTTTCTTTGGTCAGGTCCTGCGGGTCACTGAGATGTGACCATCCATGGCAGGATCTGTCACCACTGCCTTTAGGAATGACATCATGTCTCGTGTTTTAAAGAAATGATCGCTAAGGAAAGGCTAAGTGTCTAAAAAGTAGAAAAGAAAACACTGAGGGATTTTTCAACTTCAGTATGAGGAGTTATAAACAAGCTTGGTTTGTCCTGGAGATTTTTCAACCCAGATATACAGGAATTAACTATTTGATTGTGTTAAAAACCACGTCAACACCTAAAATAAATCTGTTTTATTTGTCCTTTCCTCCACAGTGGTGTACGAGGTCTGTCCCAAGGCGTTTGATGCAGGCATCTGGTGGCCAAAGACCAAATTCGGACGCCCCGCCGCAATAAACTGTCCAAAGGGATCTATTGGTGAGTGCTAATTTAAATGTATTTTTATTTGATTTTGCTTTATTTATTGGGGTTTTAAACAAAACTGAAACTGAAAATCTTCAAATACGACACACATTCAACTTTTTATTTTTTTAAAGTACCCAGCAAACAATTTGGTAGCAGACATTTAATATATTTTATAAATTGGTTAACTTCAAAAATTCTTGAGAAGATTGGTAGTATCTGAACTCAGCAACCGCCAACAAACAACCTAACAAAAAACTGGATTCTAAAAGTATATTCGTTTAAAATGTCTGGCTGAACCTTAAAAAAATAAAACAGGCCTGCCTCTGTGTCAAAGTATTCACAGTAATTGAGTAATGACAGCTGGATTCAGAAGCTGGGTGGCTGTGTTTGTGACTTAATGCATTTTAAGTCATGTAAGCACACTCTCCCTGAAGCTTAAAAACACAGGCTCTCTGATTGGTCCGTTAATCCAGCAGGGCTTTCTCATTGGCCAATTGCGTACAGGCTTTGTGTGTAGAGACTTTTTGAAAAACACCTGGGTGGGTGTGTGTGTGTGTGTGTGTGTGTGTGTGTGTGTGTGTGTGTGTGTGTGTGTGTGTGTGTGTGTGTGTGTGTGTGTGTGTGTGTGTGTGTGTGTGTGTGTGTGTGTGTGTGTGTGTGTGTGTGTGTGTGTGTGTGTGTGTGTGTGTGTGTGTGTGTGTGTCTCAAGTTCACTGACCTGTCCCTTAGGAAAGCGCCGTCACTTTCCTGGTTACCCCCTAGTTACCGCCGTCACTATGGCAACCCTATTGTTGTCTCCCCAAACCCAAAGGAGAATTTATTTGCTAACGCTGTTCGTCGCCCTCTCTTAGCTCCAACTGGCGAGTGCTTCAGACATTTCTTATCTTCAAACAAAGGAAGAGACTTTTCATTTGGATCAGATCTTTTCTCAAACTTTATCAGACTGGAACTAATCAGTACGGTTAGAAATGTTTAAACCACTAAAATGGGAAGAGTTTTACACTTTTTAAGCGGTTTATGACTAAATTCTAGCATTTTTAGTACCTTTTTAATAAAATATAGATTGAATTTTTCTTGTGAAATCCCTGAAAATGAACAGTTTCTACTTTATATATGAGTAATACGTATGCCATTCTGTTTGCATACGGCCCCAGTAACCTTCACTAAAAAATGTTTTAATGTGCCTTATTATCATTTTGTTAACATATTGTATACAATCAAATGAATAGATCTTGACTGCTTTCTGTTTGTCTGTGAGACGTTTTCTTTAATGACTTTTTTTCCTTCTATTTGTACAGGTACTGCTATCCGCCATTGCAGCGAGGAGAAGGGCTGGTTATCTCCTGAGCTCTTCAACTGTACCACCGTCACCTTCTCCCATCTGAAGAAACTGGTAAGAGAAATGAAAGAATAACATTTATACTGCCACTAAGGCCAGAAATATTTTACAAAGTAATGACATTTTACTAAGTTATAATGTGGCTTGAGCTAGTCCTACACTTTCTTCTATTTACTTCTTTGAAAAGACTGAAAATGTAAACACTTCTAAACCCATTTTGAATTCCTAACCAGTAACATCTTCAAAAGAAATAATGTCAGGCTTTTGTTGCACTTGTAATGGCGCAACACTGGATTGATCTTTCTTATAATAATCATAATAATTACTTGAATTTATTTAAAAGAAAAATTGCATTGACTGATTTCATAGGATTAAATCTGTGGGAGTTTTATACACATTTTTCACCTATTGTGTTTGAACCTGAGTCTAATTCTCAAAGCGTGAACTTTTCAAAGCTGCACTAATCCCGGGATTGACCAATTTCTCTCATGTGTCATCGCACCCACTCAATGTGCCTCTGCCTTGACTTGCTTGTTCTCTTTAAATCCTTCCACCCTTCCCTTCTCCCAGAATGAAGACCTGCGGCGCAACAGCTCCAGGATGGACAGTGAGCACTCCAAGACCATCGTGCGCATGCTGCACAGCGCCACCAACAACACCCAGCATTACTACGGCAATGACGTGAAGACGGCCGCCCAGCTGCTGAACCACGTGCTGCAGTACGAGAGCCGGCAGGCGGGCTTCGACCTCACTGCCATGAGGGATGCAGAGTTCAATGAGGTAGAAACAGGATACATGGACCACTTAAAAAAATAATTCCAGTGGTTACCTGTTCTCCTGGGTGGATCCCAACTTTAATCCCTCAATGGAAATATCTTAAAACCTTTTTATCCCAGTCTGTAGCTCTGGTTGCACTGGTGGCACACTGCCCTCCACTGGTTGGTTCTCACTAATAGAGCAACTTCATCCACCATTGTGACATTACTGCTCTTTAATGACTATATGATGCGTTTACTTGCAGTAATTTAAATCGTTATGGTTTCATTTTCCAGAACTTGGTGCGTGCAGGTAGCGCCATACTAGATCCTGACACCAAGGAGCACTGGGATCAGATCCAGAAGACTGAAGGTGGCACCGCCCATCTGCTGCACAACTTCGAGGAATACACCAACACCCTGGCACAGAACGTTAGGAAAACGTACCTGAAACCCTTCACCATCGTCACTGACAACATGAGTGAGTGCCATAATCACATTTTGCGTAAATGGGAGTTCTCACATCGGAGATATCATTCTTAATTTTTGCCTACGTATCCTGTTCTCTCTGCCACTTCTCCAGTTCTGACCGTGGATTACCTGGATGTGTCGGATCCGGAGAGGGCGACGCTGCCTCGGTTCCAGGACATCCAGGAGGAATACTCCAAAGAGCTTGGCTCGTCCGTCCACTTCCCGCAGTTCAACCTCCGCACTCATTCCCACAGAGGTAGGAAAGCTGCAGAAACTAAGCATTTGTCAAGCTGCAAAATGTAAAACGTGTAAAAAAAAATCCAGGTCAATTTATCTCTTGCTATTTTCTTCCAGTGGAGCCCACCCCTGCCCTACCTACTCAGACCGATGCCCCACAGAAGGAAGAGCAAACAGTATCTGACAGGAAACGACGCTATCTTGAGCCAGCTGCCCCTTTGCCGGTTGCCGTGGTTATAGTGTATAAAACACTAGGGAAACTCCTTCCGGAAAGATACGACCCGGACCGCAGGAGTATGAGGTACACACTTAAAGTTTAGGGGCTACTAATGACTTAATCGTTCTTCAAATACCTTTCAACTGCCTTATTTGCCACACTGTATGACACTGATGTCTCATGCTCTAAGCTACGATTAAATTATGAAGTGTTATCTAGTCAATTTCAAACAAAACCTAAGCGAATGAATGAAAGAGAGCCTATATATAATCTGAACTCCAAATAGTTTCAACTGTACTTGACTATAATGCATCATTTAACAATTTGAAGAAACCATGTGACTGCTTCTCTCATAACATTTACTGTAGGCATGTTTGAAGGAACAACCTTATCAGTGCCTATAAAATCCTCTTAAGTTAGACAGAACATTTGAACAGGACTATGTGTTTGGAAAGAGAAAAAGCTACTAAGAATATGTTAGGAACAGAAGGAAAACAAAGACATTTAACACATAGGTGTGGGTCTGTTATGCACAGTATGATTTCATGTTCATGAGAGTGTGTGTGTGTGTGTGCGTCTGTGTGATAAAGCCATAAAAAGCTACATTTACTATAGGTCAGTGATTAAAACCTTTCATTAAAACATTTTTGGGTCATACTTAATTGTATTTTGTAATGTTTTTCTAGGATCCCCAACCGCCCAGTGATCAACACAGCCATAGTGAGCGCCTCGGTGCACAGCGAGGGTCCGCCTCTTCCTCCCATCCTGGACCCCCCCATCACCCTGGAGTACACCATGCTGGAGACGGAGGAGAGAACCAAACCTGTGTGTGTCTTCTGGAACCACTCCATCGCGTGAGTTGGACTCGGGACTTCACTTTTGAGAAAGCATTCATGACGTTTGCTGTGAAGTTGTAACTTTCATCTGTTGTGTGTGTGTAGGATCGGAGGTACAGGCGGCTGGTCGGCTAAAGGCTGCGAGGTGCTCAACAGGAACAACAGCCACATCAGCTGCCAGTGTAACCACATGACCAGCTTCGCCGTGCTCATGGACATTTCAAAGAGAGAGGTATATCTCAGAAGATCCATAAACATCTAACTTAGATATGTTCCGACTTTATCATTGACTCCTGGCTCTGCTCCCCCCAGCACGGTGACGTTCTCCCTCTGAAGATCGTCACCTACACCACGGTGTCCGTCTCCCTGTTCCTCCTCCTCCTCACCTTCATCTTGTTGTGCCTGTTGCGCCGGCTCCGCTCCAACCTCCACGCCATCCACAGGAACCTGGTGGCAGCGCTCTTCTTCTCTGAACTCGTCTTCCTGCTCGGCATCAATCAGACGGACAACCCGGTGAGTGTTGTTGTAGCCAATTTCAAAATGTAGCCATTACTTTTAGCTATTACAGCTTCAAAAACTTTTAACTAGTTGTTTTTACTATTTAACCCTTAGTTTTAATCAACTATTTCACCAGTTTATCCATCACTTTAAGCCAACTCTGTTAACAGTTTATCCGTTACTTTAGCTAACTATTTTAATAGTTGATCCATTACTTATACATTTCTTAATTTTGCAGCAGTTAAACGTACATTTTTGGACGTTGAATAGCCTTTCCTAGCTAACTCTGCTTCTGACATTTTGACAGGAGGTCATCCCAGACAAGAAGTTCTGTACATTACAGAAAATTAGTACCTCTTTTCACGTATTCCTATGCTATAATATATATATAAATCAGGAAAAGGTACATTAATGGTGCCCTGTGCATCTAAATGGAAAGAAACTAAGATACGGTACAGGACCACAACAGTTTCCTATGCTTGTGGCATGGTGGAACCTGAAGGGGGATAAAGATCTAGTGTTTACTGAATTAAAAACTCAATGCTATTTGTTTGGCCTGCAGGCATCCATCTTAACATGGCGCTGACTGGGGCTTTACTAGGATTAATGAACCAAGGCCTACCTGAGACCGTCTTTATTTGACAGATTATGAGTTTTGAGGCTTGGCTAATGACTGTAATAATAAGGAATGTGCTGGTAGCCAAAGCTATCTCCGAATATAACCCCCTATAGGTTCATTTGATTGAATTGACACTCACAGCTGGTTGTTACCTTGTAACTATAAGAACGTGTAATATCCTGATAAATCTAATAAGCTAATCATGTTAAAGCCGTAACCTAGTTTAGAGCTGGGTAGGTCATATGCAGTACAGTACAGGATCAAGAGGTGTGGGAATTCTTTGAAGTCTGCTGACACAGACATTTGGAGTCACACACATGCACACACACCTCGCAGTGCCAGTAGTGGAGACATGCTGTGACTGGTACCTGTCTCCAGAAGCCAGCTTCAGGGCGGTAGGCACTGGCGAAGGTTTCCCAAAACAACGTCTTAGTTTTCACTTGATAAATCTTGTGCATGTCTGTGGTACAGAAAACATTATTAATCTGATAATTGACCGGAGATCCTGCTAATTTTAGAAGACATGAGGTTAGGACACACTTGGTAGGCCTTGGGGAGACATAAGGAGATAATAAATAAATAGTTGGGTGCACTTATTGTAAGTCACTTCCAATCGGCTTAGTCCATTAAGTGTAGTGATGTAGTGATGTGACAATCTTGCAGTGTCATAAATGCCATATGTTTAATCCATCATTTTCATAGTCAAATTAATTTTTGGCAACCTGTTGGGGCTCTTTAATACAAAACATGTGAAAAAAACAAAACTATCTAACTATGCTTAACCATAACCATCCTAAACAGTCCTCATCAAAAGTCAATTGCCAATCATAACAGTAGAAAGGAGTCAGAAAACATGCTCAGTAATGTACCTATTAGAACAATATCTAGCTAACCTTTTAGCATCTCTTGTAATAAAGTGTTCTTTAAAATGAATGTGTCAGCAATGAGTAGTCTTGCTAAACCAGATGTCTACACTGTGTGGTGGGCAATAACTGTCAGACACATGCCGTCAACCAGATGTACGTTTTGAGTCCAATGGTCTCTGTGAAAATGCAGTAAACCCAGGTTGCATAGACCGATGCTGCTATAGCAATAACTTTATTGCCCTAATAGCTAAAACAAAGACATTAATCTTAAGCAAATAAGCCCAGTAAAAGCCCAACAAACTAGGAAAGTAGATGTGGGTCAGTAAGTTTATGCAGAAACGTACTGACTCACAGTGTTTTGACTGCGATGAGGGGGACTCAATCTCTGACTGACAACACGCTGCGTCACCTGCAACCAGAAGCCGTGTGTGTGTGTGTGTGTGTGTGTGTGTGTGTGTGTGTGTGTGTGTGTGTGTGTGTGTGTGTGTGTGTGTGTGTGTGTGTGTGTGTGTGTGTGTGTGTGTGTGTGTGTGTGTGTGTGTGTGTGTGTGTGTGTGTGTGTGTGTGTGTGTGTGTGTGTGTGTGTGTGTGTGTGTGTGTGTGTGTGTGTGTGTGTGTGTGAAATGCTGTCAGTGTGTGCCCAGGGCCATCTGCAGCATGATTTATAACCCTGTCAAAGCAGTCTCTTTCTTACTGTCTCTGATCTCTGCAGCAATACACAGCTACACTAAAATACAGTTCCATCTGCTGGGACATTCCCTGACATACTGCATTCCTCCAGTGCAGTAACAGACCTGGAAATAGGGAGGGAAGGAGATAAAAGAGTGTGGAGATAGATTACATCCACCTGCTTTATTTAAAGACATTAATCATTGAAAAAAAGAAGAGGTATGCATGCTAGCTATAGAGCTGTAAATATTGCTGATTTTAATCAAAATGTGTCAAAAATCCCCATTGAAATTAGCTGGAGCCCGATAAGACATATACAATAAACATATTTATTTAATTTGGCCATATTATGCTAATTGTCAGGCTCATATTTGTGTTTTGGCCTCTACTGTGACATGTTTACATGCTTTAATGTTCAAAAAGCTCTTTATTTTCCTCATACTGCCTGTGCTGCAGCACCTCTTTTCACCCTCTGTCTGAAACCAGAGCCCAGTCTGCTCTGATTGGTTAGCTGGCCAGCTCTGTTGTGATTGGTCAACCAACTTATAGATGTCTCACCCCTGAGCCTATCATGTACAATGTATTAGAGCGCTAGCCAATAGAAGCGCAAATGTTTCATAGTTGTAACAAGATGACATTTAAAAGGCTTGAACTTTTGGTTTATAGGGGCATTTTTTCCAATAAATGATTATCGAAATATACACTAACAAAACATCGGCTAACAGAAAATACATTGCATTAAAAACACTTTAAAAATGAAATTATTGGATGTTATAGAAAGGGAAATCAGGGAAGACAATAAGACAAAAGCTGCTCTTTTCTGTATCTCTTATCTGGATTCCCTTACAATGTACACTCATACTTTGTCTTCTCTTCCTCCTCCCCTTTCTCTCTGTCTTTTGTTTGATCTCCCTCCAGTTTGTGTGCACGGTGATAGCCATCCTCCTCCACTACTTCTACATGTGCACCTTCGCCTGGATGTTCGTGGAGGGGCTGCACATCTACCGCATGCTGACAGAGCTGCGGAACATCAACCACGGCCACATGAGGTTCTACTACGCCATGGGCTGGGGCATACCGGCTATTATCACTGGTGAGACACACACACACACACACACACACACACACACACACACACACACACACTGACACACACACACACACACACACACACACACACACACACACACACACACACACACACACACACACACACACACACACACACACACACACACACACACACACACACACACACACAAACAGACACACACACACAAGGCAGGATGCTTTCGTGCTGTGACTTGTATGTCCTGAAGAGGCTGTGATCCTCGTGGGAAAATGATTGAACGGGGAGGAAAGAAAAAATAATTTGGATGTTCACAATATGTTAAATGAACACAAAACAGTAGCATTAATTACGTGGATAAAATAAACATCCAATTGTGGATGATAAGCGTGTGCTGGGAATTTAATCTCAACATGCCGCAAACACATAAATCTTCTTTCACTCTTTCATCTCGTCTTGAAATAAAGGCAAGATTTTAAATCATCTAGTATCGGCAATTAGTTGCACTCTTTCAAGCCTGCCATTTTTGTATAACCCTTTGATGCATGTTAAGATTAGAGTAATATATTAAAAGGTGTGCGTTGTGCTGACATGTTTTTGGCAGTAGTAGATTCCAGGGAAAGATTATTGGAATTTGAGACATGGTGTGAGAGACATATCGATTTTTAAAGGAAGACCTACAGAGATCCAGAAATAGAAAAAGATAATGATAGAAAATGATAAATGCCAGTAATAAGTCATCAAGATGATAGAGAATACTGAAACAAAAGGGGGAGAATGTTGGTAGCACTACCTTAAAAACTGCAGGTGAGGTAGAGAGGGAAGGAGAACCAGGGATAAAGAAGATTGTTTTGTAATTAAAACTATTGTAAGATTCTTTAATTCTATTTGTGTGTGCCTTCTGTGTGTGTCTTTAGGTTTGGCAGTAGGTCTTGACCCCCAGGGTTACGGGAACCCAGATTTCTGCTGGCTTTCCGTCCATGACACACTCATCTGGAGCTTCGCAGGACCCATCTTTGTAGTCGTCCTGGTATGTGCCTGAATTAAGATATTCCCCCAAATGACTGGTTCTTGTGATTATCAAAAAACTGTAATGTCATCTGAACATTTAATGCTGCGGATTAAACCATATAAGTTAAAAGTCTCAAATATTAAAATAAAATACCCCAACATATTTTATCTTCCTAGGTGAACATAGTGATCTTTATCCTGGCTGCGAAGGCTTCCTGTGGTCGCAGGCAGAAGGATGTGGAGAAGTCAGGAGCTATGTAAGTCACTTTCATATTTCTATATATGAGACAACATAGACAAATGGATATAAAATGCTGATCCATGTGCATCTTTGCCTCCTCAGTCCTGCACTACGAATGGCCTTCCTCCTGCTGCTCTTCATCAGCACCACCTGGATGCTCGGCCTCCTGGCGGTCAACAGCGACGTCATGACATTCCACTACCTGTTCGCCGTCTTCAGCTGCCTGCAGGTAACACAGGTTCACCTAAACATATTTCATGATCATTATCAACAGCTGATGATGCAGTTACATACAATCACTCAGGATGCATCTTTGTCTTTGTGCAGTAACAATTACATTGGCAGTAATACTATTAAATACTACTATTTTGATATATCTTGTATATATACTATTCGGCATTACACATAGATCCCATTTTCAGCCTTGTCATCATGGCACTAGTTTCGATACATTGTAATTATATTTATTTATATATTATAAATTATATTTGCTTATATATATTTTGTATTTATTAATTAATACATTATTATTTTTCTTTTTTTCGATTTAGAATTTTTATTGTGTTTTCATTAATTTATTTAATGGGTAACTGTAACGAAACTAAATTTCTCCTCCTTTGGTTGAATAAAACATTTCTCAATCTGATTCTTACCCCCCAGTTTTTAAAACAATCTGTTTTGCTATTTCTTCACAGGGGGTCTTCATCTTCTTCTTCCACATCATCTTCAACAGAGAGGTGAGGAGAAACCTCAAGAACATCTTCACAGGGAAGAAGAGCATTCAGGACGAATCCAGCACCACCAGGGCCTCTTTGCTCACTGTGAGTAGATGCGGTTCTTATTATGTTAAAGCTGTAAAGGTATTTCTAGCTTTCAATGTCATTTTATGTGCAGTCTTTCATTTTAACTGTCACTTTTTGGCTCCAAAAGATGTCTTATTTTTTGGTTTTCTGTCCTCTTTTTCCTCCCCTTCCATCCTCTCGCCCCTCCGTCCTCAGCGCTCTCTCAACTGCAACAACACGTACACAGAAGACGGCGCCCTGTACCGCTCGGGCATCGGAGAGTCCACCGTGTCCCTGGACAGCACACTCAGGTCAGCCAAGAGCCGCAGCAGCTACCTGGCTTACACACTCAGGTACAACAGGCTCACTGACTGCATGGCTGCTTCTACTGCGTGAACTCTGTGTGACTGTTGGTCCTTTTCACTGTCTTTACCTCCTCCTCCCTGCATGTCGCAAACATACTAACACAACCCAAGCCCCTGATTTCATTTATATGAAGACACACATACAATTTGCAGATACACACACACCTTACTTTCTGCCTTATCCAAAGCAAAGATAATATTTTTGAATTATCTTTACATTTCTAGGGTTTTTTCTTTCTTTTCTTCTGCAAATTCATGCTGTATGAATTTTACTGTAGAGAAACTGCCTGCATGAGAGAGGAAGCTGAGATTTGCCAGCATGGCACGGGGCTTTGTTGCAAAACCCAACACACATACAGGAAAATCACCTTTCATTGAAATGCATCATGAAAAATGTGCTTCCAAACCGCACCACATATACATACATGCTGTCATTTTGTTTTATGTCCTAAATGAAGCTGCTAACTGTAACTCTGTTCATTTGACTTGGAACAGTGTTAAAATGTAGGTTTTTTGATTTAAGGAGTAAAGAAATGTCTATGTGTACAATAATTGCTTTTACAGTACAGTGAAAAATCGTGAAAACGTTTGCAATATCTCATGTTAATTGTATATAGCTTAAAAGCACTGAAACTTTAAAAAGTGATTATTATAACCTCCTTTAAAGTAGGTTTTTGAGTTTTATTGCACGGCTGTTGTATAATTAATTTTGGTATATATTGTGTCCACTGCTCCATGCTAGCTCTTCGCTAATATAAATCATATTGTTGAAAATAATCTATTGAGTTGAGAAGGTGTTTATTAGCATGGTTTAATTTGTTGAAGTGTTAGCATGTTGCACTTGAGCATGAGGACAAGGGTATTCCTGATTAATCTCTAAAAAAAGACATTGACATTTGAGAGATAGCCCTCCCAGGATGTATCATCTCAGGCTAATCTCACCTGCAGCCTTGTGTTTGCACGTCTCACAGACATGTTTTCATCGCAGTGAAGTGGTGTTACATATACCTTGTGTTTGGAGAAGAGTTATACAGAACTGAGGTTAGCTCTGACTGTACGCCTCGCCTCATAAATCTGTCATCCGGGGTAACGCGAGCTCACACTGGGGGTCAACAAGAGCAGAAAACGCCGGAAGGGGGAAGCGGGGTGGCGTGCTGCCTGTGCGAGAGGGGGGATGAGGGGGGAGAGGCAAGAGCGGGAGACTGGGGGAATAAGGGGGATGGGACTGTACCTGTTATAGGGGGAATGTAATACAGACACACACTTCTTCCCTGCGGCTGTTGGCACGTCGCCAGCTGCTTCCAGAAGTTTCTCTCAGATCAGACGGGTCAGAGTCTTTAATGCTGTTTTTGCTTTCCAGCCAACATCCAAACCAAACCTGGAATATATTCAATTAGCTATGAGTATTGAATTACACACTATGTACTGTATGCATCTGTGGTAGATCAGAATCAGTTTTTATTGCCAAGTAGGTTTACACATACAGTAAGGAACACTAAGGAACACTAAGGAATTAGCTTGGGTGTAAAATGATGCTGAAGTATAACATTTAAAATAAAACAAACTATAGATGTACAAAAAAGACGGTACAATATTAATATGACAACTTACTCTGAGATTCAAAAACATTTACATTATACAGTAGATGGCTGTTTCTGTTGCATATCAATCACCCACTTTATTGACAATTTGATGCATGTTTTCGTCTGTGTTGGAGCCCCTTAATGTTTTGTAATTATGTTTAAATGATTAGTCGTCTCGATTTGGGCTTCCAGCGACACTGTACTTCCCCTCTCTCTGCCTCCTCTTAATCTCCTCCTCTTCTTTCCCACTTTCCTCCCCTCTCTTTCTGTATCTGTCTTCGTCCACACAGGGAGGAATCTGGTCAGAAGCCCAGTGTCTCTTCAGGAACAGCTAAAGGGTTAGCACACACAGATCTGGACGGACCTCTGTTCCACAGAAACGGCACCAAGGGAGATGGTGGGTCATCATACCTCTTTATCCAGTTACAGAATCAGGGTTCTTACGGTCATTAAAAACCTGGAAAAGTCATGGAAATTCAAAATGCTAATTCCAGGCCCTGGAAAAGTTATGGAAAACAATATTTTTCCCAAAGTTTTGGAAAAGTCATGGAAATGTAACTAAAGTTGCATCAAATATAATTTATATTTTATCTAATCGCCGAAATAGTAATTACTGTATTGTATAGTAATGAAACATAAAATGGCATTTAACTGACGAGGTATTTTGCTGGTGAGAGATTTTAGTTGCTCTAGCGTGTAGAAGCTAGTAAGCCTATTTGATTTGTTTTAGATAGGCACAACATGTTTCATATGCAGACCTTATTTTCCTGTTCCATGTGGTACCGCTGAGAAAGAGTAATTTTTTTGGTCATGGAAAATTAGGTAAAGGTCATGGAGAAGTCATGGAAAAGTCATTGAAAATCATTCGTGAAAAAATGTATGAACCCTGCAGAATGAGGTCAAAGCGTCACTTTTATGAATAAAGGTTCATCTTTGACCTTCTCTTGTTGTCTCCGCAGACTCGGACTCAGACAGCGAACTGTCAGGCGACGAACACAGCTCCTCCTACGCCTCCTCCCACTCCTCCGACAGCGAGGAGGATGACATCGACGTCAAGCCCAAGTGGAACAACGAGAGGCAGCCCGTTCACAGCACGCCTAAAGGCGCGTGTCCTGGTGAGCCTCAACATGAGATACAAAATTAAGTCACGTTTATAGTATATAGGAAAACATTGTAATCCAAGCAATATTTATGTTTTCAGATGCACATTATGGACAAAATATATGAAGAATTTATAAAAGATGATGAATGCTATAAATTAAACTCATCACAGTATATTTAGTAGTTTAAATTTGCACATAAATGCCACCGTAAAATAACCATATAGTAGTATAACACTGACTTGGGCCATTTTTTTTGCATTATGAGGACTTGAATTGCTACCTTTTTAGCGCAGATATTCAATTAGTAAAGTATGAGTAGTTCCTCACTGCCAGGATTTGATGTTGAGTACAATTTCAAACCTTTGGCAACTGTCATTTTAGCACATTTTGAGGCTGACTGTATTTTAGCTTTAACATTTCTGCTTCCCCATCAGTGGAATCAGTATCCAATCACGTGAAGCCTTACTGGCCGGCAGACGCCACCACAGCCAGTGACAGTGAGGACCCCGGGGCAAACAGGCTGAGGGTGGAGACCAAGGTGAACGTGGAGCTGCATCAGGAGAATAAGCTCAACCACACCGGGGAAAGAGAGAGGGAAACTCCTGCTGAGAACGCCAGGGACGCAGCGCCCTCTAGCACACCGCACGGCAACAGCAACCACCACCCGGAGCAGAGGAAAGGTAAGGTTAAGGTTTTTTTTAAATGGAGTTTAATTGGTTAATGTGATTTACTTTGTAAGAACTCTTTGTCCTGTGTCAGGTATCTTAAAGAACAAGATCAGCTACCCTCCGCCGCTGACCGACAAGAACATGAAGAACCGTCTGAGGGAGAAGCTGAGCGACTACAACACCCCCACCATCACCTCCTCTCCCCCCAACAACAACCACACCTCTTCCCCGGCTCTCTCCTCCGTCAACATCATGACCCCCTCGTCCCGCCCGCCCTCGCTGGCCTCCAACGACGGCTCTCGCCCCGGGAACCACGACAACGGCTCCATCATCAAGCCGCCCGTCGCCCCGCGGCCACAGATCAGTGCCGGGCCCCCGCCCCCCGCCATCTACAGGGAGACCAACGGGGGGGTAGCAATGCACTTGAAGGCAGGGACGGTGAATGGAGACAACGAGTCTGACTCAGAGTGAGTAGCTCTCTGGAAAATGTTGGCATGTAACAATGACCTTTAGTTTTTTAGTAGAGCATATGAATGCTGCTTCCTCGTCATTTCATAATGTAATTTGAATCTCTTTTTAAAGGATTTAAAATCAATTTGATGCTATAAATGGTTTGAAAAGATTGTTGAATAACATCGGTTGAGCATTACATCAACTAAATCAATATGCATGTATCATAAAAGGATCCATAGTTAAAGGAATAGTTTGACATTCTAGAAAGTAAACTTCTTTTCTTTTTTGCTCAGTTAGAAAATTGATACCACTCTCATATCTGTTTGGTAAAAACTTAGATACAGCCAGCAGCTAGTTAGCTTAGCTAATCCAAAACAGCTAGCTTGGCTCTGCTTGTTTTACTTATTTAGTATGGCATAAACAAATACATATTTTTTATTAAGTAAATAAGATATTATGTGTTAGTGAGTAAGCCTTAGATCTGCTGACAGGTGGATTCTGTTAGCTTTAGCAAAAGCTATTCTGACTATTTAATTTGTTTCCTGTTGGGGTTTTTGTTAAGCTAACAAGCTGCTGCTGTAGCATCATTTTTAGTGTATAGGCTTAAAGGTGGTAATGGGTTATTCTCGGCTAGAAACTATCCTATTTCAAATGTCAAACTATTACTTCAATTATAGCATGAATGATATGACCATCCTGCTTGAATGCTGCATGATGACTTCCTGCATCCCTGCATTCATGTTTACCATGCATGTTCCTTTCCTTCCCCGCATCACCCCGTCCCTCCCTCCTTCCATCCCTCCCTCCATCCCTCCCTCCCTCCATATCTCCTGCTAACAGTGGCAGTAACGAGACTTCGATCTGACCTGTTAGGAAAACCCAGACCAGCCTGCCCTTGTGAGAGGAGGAGCAAAGACCTGCTGGGAGAGGAAAGAGCCAAGAGGATGGGAACAAAATAAAGGAAAAGTGAAGACGGACAGATGCTGAGAATTGGGTGAAAAGGGGGGAACGTTTTCTCCGTACCTGAATCCCTTCTCAAGTTCCCTCTCCCTAGAGAGCAGTATTAATTGAAGACTTTAACACTGCCCAAGGCAGGAAAGAAAGCAGAGATAATGAAAAGGTGTGAGAAATAATAAAGGGAATGATGGACTGTACAAAGAGAGGATGCTGTGGAGCCATGTGTGCCAAAACCACTGTCGGAGAATCAGAAGATGAAGCCCCAAAAGGATGTTCCTCCATGGTGATCATGTCGCCCGATCAATGGGCAAAGTTAGCAAAGGGCAGATAAATAATCACTACATGAACTAAGACTTAAATACATGCTGGTGCATTTGTAGTCCTAAAGGATTCTAAGGACTACAAGTCCCTTGAAATGTCAGACATCAAACCTGACGCCTAATTTCACTGACTGTCGGAAACATTCGACGATGACACCAGACAGCGCTGTCACACACCAAGTGCTCTTTTTATTGTTTGTTTGTTTTTTTACTCAAATGAGGCTTTCATAGCCTCTCAATGCCGTGCATTTAGACTGTAATTAACATGTAGATATTGTTTAAGGTGAAGAAGAAATGATCTATTTTGTATTTCAGCTGTAGCGAGGATACGTTTCTTTACTAAAAAATCATTTTGGGAAAGCTTTCCACTTGTGAAAATCACTCGATATGCTGGTTAAATCAACAGAGAATGTCCCTGAATTAAGGCCTTACACAAACAAACTGTATGCCACTTTCACAAAAACACACACATTATGGACAGAAGGCGTTATGTTTGGATGTGAAAGTGACCTAGAATGTACGTGCACACAGTGGGCCTAAATGAACTAATTATGTAGAATTGAGAGGACTTCCCCCTCCTGTTGAAAACTCAGCTTTTCATTTCGAGCACTATGAACCTGAAGCCTTCTTTTCCAGTGTCCATCCTGCCTGTTTGTTCACAGCAACACACTCCTGGTTACCAAAAACATGACCTACAGTAGATGTGCACATTAGGGTTGGAGTCAGTTTCACTTTTAACTCACAAAAAATGATTAATTTGTATTTGATGGAATAAAAACATGACATATGACTAGAATCTAAAAATCTACTATATAACACTCGTTGATGGATTTCTTTTTTTAAATTCAGTTTTTTTAAGCCAAACATGACATAGACAAAGTCAGATTTTCTCAATCTGAGTTCAAAGTGAAGATGATGCCAGCTCTATGCATTTCGATTCTAGTATGAGGCAACTTAAAGTCTTGTTTACCACCCACTGAATGCCTTTGTACCATACGTACAACCCCAGTGTTTATCCCTCCTGTAATCAGTTCTGTTGATACATGTCCTTGTTTTTTTTATAGATCCAAGACACTGGAAATGTTTTGTAACATAATGTATATTTATTTTTTATGGTTTCAAGACACTGGAAAGAAAACATGATTGTGACTGTAAAATTAAAGACCTGATGATGAATTTTTAACCGTATTGTGCAGCCTATTACATGTCTGTTGCCGGAAGGAAGCTTGGCTGGTCGAAACATGAACACTACTCAAGGTATATGAGGTAAAGAGTGATGAGTAACAGAAAGTGTTACTGCTGAACACCCAATTGTTCCCATTGACATCACAAAAGATCATTGATGTTATGTGTTAACCATTTAACGACCTATCTCTATTGTCCAATTTGAATCAAATATAGAAATGTCTCCTTTCTAGCTCTATTACAAATACAATGAACAATCAACTTTAATTCAGAAATGTAGTTTAAAGACCCAAAAAACCTTGTTTTTATTTTTAACAGTGATTGATTGGATCAAACTTAAACATATAATTCATTGTTTTAGATTTTCACAGGAGATATTTCAGTATTTGATTGTGTTTATCTCATTGTTTGAAGTGGGAGAGGCTCAACTGGAAAATCATGATGTCATGTACTTCGGTGCACCAATCAGAATTGATCAATATTTGAATCGTTACTGATGACAGTTGGGCTGTAGTGTGATTGGCTGAGTTTTTGACTGGTAAAAAAATATTATCAAGACCAATGTAATACTTGAAACCATGTTTTAGGTGCTTTAATGCTCTATGTATCATGATAAAGTCCTATTTTTATATCAAGAGATAATTAACATTGTGGATAAGATAGAAGGATGGAGGGAGACATAAATATATACGTTTGAAATAAATCCAACAGAGACGACTGATTTTAAACAGAGGTGCACCCTGAAGTGCAGTCTGTGTACGCTATGGAAACATTGTCCTTATAAGGTAATGTATTTCTTACTGTCTCATACTGTCCTGTGTCCAGTGATCCTGCTGACTTTCAGAAAGCAGTTTGGGTGTGTGGAAGTTGAACCTGAAACATCAAAAGCACGTGTTGGTTGGTGTGGGTGTATCTGTCTGAGTTACTGTTAATCCTCATAGAACAATGGTGGCAGCCGGTCTTAATAAATGTCCTTACTTTGATCCAAAACCTCACACACACATCAGCATTACTGAGTAACTTTTAGTGTGAGCTTTGTGCACATACAAGTGCCTATAAATCACATTTAGTAGCCCCCATGCAGCCTAAAACTGAATTTATTTAAATGCATGCTATGGCTATTTGTATATCAATATGACCTTTTATATGCAAATAGTATTTAGCCCAAGCCAATTTGTTTTTATGTAGAAAGTGTTACAATCAACAAACTAACAAGCTTTTTAACTACAATGATGAAAATCCTATGTTGGAATGCTTTTAAGTTATTAACATTAATAACTTTAACTTTAGCAATTGTTTGACATTTTGGGAAGTTGTTTTAGCATGAAGACTTGGAAAAGGAGGAAACAGATAGCCTGGGAAGCAAGCAACTACAGGGAACTATGTGGAGGCCAAGAGGTATCAAACATTACGCTTAGTTAAATGGCAAGTTTTTTTTTCAAACACTTCTTTTTGCACATATTAAACAAACTAGATACAATGGTTTACTTAGTAAGCTTTACATGTAGCTGCTACCCCTGTTTAAAGTATTTAAGCTAAGCTAAGCTAACCAGCTGCTGTCTAAAGCTTTAAGAAAGAAGTGTATTTCCCAAAATGTCAAGCTCCTTACTGCTTTCACATTGGATACAATAATAACTGTAAGGGCCTACAGTTGCTTCAACAAAAGTTTCTTATTAAAATGTATTAGGTTTCTACATTGTGCTACTACACATATCTTCCTTTAACCTTCCACTAAGATACTATGTTGCTCTTTATGATTGACCATTCACTGCTAAACCCCACACTGAACTTTTCCATTGCATTATTTACATTTTTTCCACAGCTCAGCCCACTTTAAGACCTGCCACTTTGCTGCGGCATTCCAAGATAAGCCTGCTCGTCGCAGCCCTTAACTTTTATGATTGTGGGAATTTGTCTCTAGCCACATGTAATTGTGTTGGATCAAAGAGCTGGAGTAGAGGTAAATGGCTGCAGAAGTCAGAGAGCACCATAAATTCTCCTTTTTCTTAAACCGTTGACAGATGTAACCTAGTAACATCACTACAAGGTGTAGTACAAATAAGAAAGGTGTATCTCATGTCAATGATGTTGTTTTTGCAGCGTTAGATGCCATGTCAGGGCTTGGAAATGGCAACTATGCCAAGTCCATCACAACTACATACACCCTGGTGCCACTGGGTATTGCCAAGTCAATTATTGTCAGCAGGTAGAGTGAAAGGTAAGATGGGAGGGTCAGGTTTCACAAGCCTATTTGGTTTGTTGTTATGGCAACTGAAGCCAGACACCTCCTCAGGTGACATCAGGTACAATAATGAAGCATGGATCCGGAGCAGAGGGAGCCTTTTAAAGTATGAATGCTGGTCTTCACAATCATGACACATGTGCATGTACAACAGTAGCAACTCTTATAATTTGGTCTATATATTTAAATGGAGAAAAAAACTTCAAATTGAAACTTGAGAAGTTGGTTGGACTATCAGCGTGACCCTGTGCCCTCTTCTTTATCTCAGTCCTAACACAGCCAGGCAAACTAAATAATTCAGACCCATGAGAGCCATGGTTGGCACCCTAAATAAACTATTGTGCTAAATGAGATCACACAGGGGGTAGAGAAACACTGAGCCAATTGTGCCATCTACTGGTAAAGAATGGAAAGCCACATATAGACTTATTTTAGATGAGTGTGTTCTTGTACCTCTGTACTTGTGACCATAGGTATTAACAGAATAAAAAGATGAGAGAAATCCCTTGAAGTGAGTTTATTCATTTGACAAACAAATAGCTGAATTCAAAAGCAACAAAATGCACAAATGTTAAATTGAATAATCAAGGAGGTTTTCCTTCTACAACCATATTTCTTCTGGTATGATCAAATAAAATAAACATCACAGTGTTGGGTAAGGGGATTTAATTGTGGTGAAAGTCATAGTTGGGATTAATTATAGGAATAAGCAGCACTGACATACACCTTGGATCAGGTACAGTAGTGTCAAATGATAGGATGAGGTCAATAAAAGGTCCTCAGAAATATAGCAAATCAAACACTATGTCAAGTTATAGCATTACAAATGAGTACAATGTGGACAGTTCTGTCGAATAACTCAATCTACTGCATAAAACAGGTAATTATAGAGCATGTTTCTATTAAATAAGCCGTCTGGAATCATAGCTAATCATGTGTAAAAATTATAACCCGTCAGTGAATAATCCACCATCTTTTCGAAATGTGTTTTGCATCAGCAGGCTCATCCTCCATCCTCCCCCTCATCCCAACTGTTCTATAATTTACTCTGGATGCTCCGCCAGTTGCATAAGACACACGTGATTGTGCAGCCCTCTAGAAAATACCGATTTGGGATTAAGGGGTTTATTACGGAGTTTCTAATTTAAGGCCGGGGGAGGATTTGGGAAATCTCTACAGTGGTACTTTTGCTGAAAGACATCTGAAGAAGGTTGCAAACAGAAACAAATCAATTGTGTGTGTATGTAAATGTGGACATGTGTGAGTGTGTTGAGAATAGCTTAGGGGATTCCCATCGAGGCCTGTTGTTTGCTGCACAATCTCTGAAGATAAAAACCCTAAGTGATATCCCAAATAAGCTTATCGTTTTTACAGATAGAGATCCAATGATATGTCAACGCAAGCCTACAATGGAGTGCTTTTTAATGACGCAACTCTACCAGGAAATGTAATCTGCGTTAATGTGAAATAAAAGCCAAGTAATCTAATATAATTACACGTTGGAGTTACTCGGTGCTTTGAATATCATCTGATCTGATGCAAAATACTTCTCTATTGGACATTTCTCAAGACTTTAGACATCTTCTGTTCTGTTCTTTAAAGGTCTGCAGAATGTCTGAACTGTAGATGGAAAGTCTTCTCCGTCAGTGCCTCAGACATTTGCCTATAGGCAAATTTGTTCAGGCAAGCTAAATGTGAAATTCGGTCTTCAGGAAAAGCTAAAGCGACACAAACATGGCATTTTCATTTACAGAAGCTGCAACTGGGAGACGGTGAGACACAACTATGACTTTTTCTGACCATTTTTTTATGTGAAAAAGGACTTGAACTTGGAAAGTCTGATCCACTTTTGTGCTTGAATTCTTATGTAGGCTGCTCACAGAAAGTCTGAGGAGAACTCGAAAGTGGCAACATGGTAGCCGAAGGACAATCAGGCCAAAGCTCTAGTGAGACTATACACCGATTTTCATTGGCCTCATTGTTAGTCTGACTGCAGACATAGAGAGTTCTTGTGATTACTTCCCTGTAATCTATAGTCTCATCTCAGAGGTCAGAAGTCAGTTTACTCCTGTTTCTCTCTATATCTCACTTTCTACCCATTACGCTCTTCGGTCCTTCAAAACCCTCCTCTTCTGTGACCATCAGATCCAAAATTCATTTGCACTATAAGTGCAGGGACGGGAGCATTGTCAAGACTGCTTCACAACTCAGAACCATAATTGCTGAAATAGAGGGATAACTGGGAAGGCGGTCACATGTCGAAGACAAGAAGAATCTCACAGACGGACAAAACAAACATGAGAAGGTTGGTGTTTCAAGACTGTCAAGTTTCTGGTTCTAAATTGTATTGTTTTGGATGTGTGGAACGCTTAATTTGCAAGAAAAATGCTGCTCAAGTTTACATTCATCTTAAACTCATTGACCTCAGTAGGCTTCTCAAGAGAGCAAACCCAGAGCACCATGAAGAGAGAGGAATCCACCTTTAAACCTAATTAATTTGATGCATTTATTAAGACAAACATACATTGATTGTTATGTTAAGTTATGGTAATTGGTCATAGTAAGCAGTGAAAATGATTGCTATTGTAAAACATGAAATATCTTGTACAAAAAAGATACATAGGCCCTACATTATATACTATTATTATGTGATACAATTGTACAATATTTGAGGGGCATTCGGTCAGTAGGTTTTTATTCTGGGAACTTTGATGGTTTAGTGTAGCAACCGTTGGCAGTTTTTACAACATCCTTTAACAATAACACATTGTACTCTAACATCAGTTTATTTAGACCCAGTACCTCCCCCACGAGAATTGTTGTCATGGAATGGACCTTGAAACATAAATTGCCAATATGTTAGTGAAAAGTAGCTAAACTTAATTTTACTGGTCTGTACTTTTCCTTTGATGTCTCCTTAAATTATTTATTTAATTTGGACAGAGAATGTTGATATATTTTAGTAAGAGCTTAGATATTTGTGTTAATAATATGCGAAAGATGTGAAAACCCACTTGGCAATAATACCTTATTATTATTCTGATATTAAAGAATAACTGAACAGAATATATTTAACTACGAATAATCCTAACAATTAGACATTTTAAATGTTTATTTACACCCATGAGGCATTTTAACATAGTATATATTCAAACGAAACCCAGAGCACCATAATAATAAGAAAATAATACAATAATATGAATTGTCTTCTGTGTCACTTTGCACTATGCTTAATGACATTATACTGACGCCATTGTTTACCCACGTGTTTTTATAATGTAACAGTGTGAAAGTGGCAGCCACAGGGCGGTGGTAAGAGGCGGGTTTATCTCCTCTGTCTCCGAAGCATCTCTCCACGCTCACGGCCCCTTTAAGAAAGCAGCACCGAACACTGACGAAATTTCCTCGGCCCTGCTCCATGGCTCCCTGCCCGTTTCTGAGAAATCAACAAGAGACGAAGGCAGGCAGCAAGCTAGTATCTGTAAGCTCTGAGCAAAACGGTGCTGGTCACGGCAGCTCTCTCCAGTCAGGAGGGGGACGCAACTGGTTATTTTCTTTCGCAGTATTTCCCCTGCCAACACTCAGCAGGACACGACGTTTAGTCGGTGGACGGAGATACAAGCGGATATTATCGGGATGGATGGACCGAGTGAGCAGCTTTTCACCGTGGGACTGGCGGTAATTTAGACGTCCTGAGCAGCAGGTGTACTGAAGGATAAAACAGACTACAGGCAATCTCAGTGTTCATGAAACTTTGCTACGATTTACGTGCTGGGTAAGAATTTTTCGCTTATTTTCAAACGTTTAATGTTAGAAGAAATGTTGTTGTTTTATGTCAACCGCCTATCTGACTGTTTTGTCGGGTCAGCCAAAATGCGGATTATTTAGCTCTCATGTTGTGTATGTTTCAGATATGAGAAAATGTCCGACCATTTTAGGTTTTATTTAGACAGTTTTGTCTAGGCCTAACGTTAGCTGACTTCAAACTCTAGCGTTTAATTCAGTCGTTGAGTCCATTGCTAAAAAATATAACGGTCACACATTTGAATTCAACAGTGCAGTTTGGCCTAGCTGACGTCAAACTGTACAATCTTTGGAGGGAGTCCTGAACATCACAGTCTAACGGTCGTCCACTTTAAATCACATTTTAAATATAATATACTATTTATAAAACACGTGTTTTGCTGGTTGTGTTTTTTGTTGGTTTTTCTTAGCTTTAAAAAACCTGTAATATCCATATCACTAGAGGTGGGAGAAGTACTCGGGTCGTGTACTCAAGTAAAAGTACAAAAGTATTAGCATACAAATAAGTATCCAAATTGGTCCATTTCAGAATAATCTTTATTATATGTTTTTATTATAATTATTGATTCATGAATGTGTTATCAAAGCTGGTAAAGGTGCAGCTAGTGTTAATAACTTTATACTGCAGGATAGCTTGTGAATTTATTCCAGGTGTAACTAAAGACTTATTTAAGAGTTGATTGTATTTCACATCATTAATCCAAATCTGTGAAGTTTACCTCTGACTTGTAGTGGAGTAAAAGTACAAAGTAGCATACAATGAAAACACTCAAGTAAAGTACAAGTATCCCAAAATTGTACTTAAGTACAGTACTTGGGTAAATGCACTTAGTTACTTCCCACCTGCATATCACTGAGTATTATCTAGCCTGGCTACTTTGTGTTCATATTTTTACTGTTTTTTAGTAGTTATTGGTTGAGTGTTTTCATTAATGTACGTAACACAATGAAGTTGCAGACTTTAAAGTGGAACAGAAATCTTAATTAAACATTTGACCTAGTTTGACATTTTGGTCAAAGTTACATAATCTATTTTTAAGTGCATGTATATTAAGCTTGTGTTCACTGACAGTAGGAAGCTCTGACATCTATGTGACAGTGCTGTTTAGAAGGTGCTGTCAAACCTAAATTAATTACCGATTCATTTCAATGGGGAAGTAGGGACTAACATTTGTTTCCTACCCTGATTTGACCCCGCCTAACATGAGTTCAAATCTGGCGACACTGTCCCCATTGTCCATCTAATTTGAGAGAGGGCAGATTGATATGTTGTTAAGGAAGTATTGATTGTTTATATCTCTCATTATATAACCGCATGGTGAAATAAGAGAAGTAGAGGAGGAGGGGTGCTGCATCGAAGGCAATGAGTGCAATGACAGGTTGAGGTTAACACATTTTTTTTTTTTTTTAAATCATGTCTGTTGTAGCTAAAATGTTCCTTTGCAATTCTGGTCTGACTATGTTCCTGATGCACGAGGCCACTATATTTATATATCCTGTTCAAAACACTCATGCTAGTTGTCTGTGTAAAAAAGTGAATCAGCAGGTGAATCCTTATAACGGCTTACATTTATTACTTTCTGAGAAAAAAAATAGTTTTGTCTCCATTTGCATATTAGTGTTGTTTATGACTAAATCAATGCCAAACATATCATGCACCTGACTGAAAACACAAATTAAACATTCAAAAGCTGTACTGACCTAAAATAACCTGCACATGAGGTCGGCTTTGAAAAACGCATGCCATGTCTGACTTTTATTTTTGTTCAGCCAGCTACACGTTGCCCAGGGGTTTGCATTAGTACTTTAGATAAAAGCAAGTGCATTCTTCTCGTTCCGTCCATATCTTTGTTGTATCAAGATTTGGTGGCTGGAGATCTACCAAACCCCTGTTTAGCCTCCGACTACAAACAGAGCAGAATGTGTCTAATAGGTGTAATTAAATTTGATCATATCTGCAGTCCCCTCTTTTCCTCCCACTCTATCCCCAGGGATGACATCAAATTAAAATGAGGCTTTGTGAAAACATTTACAAAAAGCAATATAAACAATATGGTTTAAGGTGGTTGAATTGTTGCCTGTAGGCTGATTAGAAAAATATCGATGTTTCCCTTATGAATGTGAGCTACACATATGCTGAAGCTAGAACTTGGGTTATTCTGGTTAAAATGGGACATCGACATGTAAAATAAAGCTGATTCCTCTTTGTCTTAAAAAAGTTGTGCAGGACTCGGACTGAGTCCTAAAACCCTGAAAAGAGTTAGCATTGTACTAAACAAATGGTGTTAATATGTTGAGTTACTCCTGCTTAACAAAACGTAAAATAATCATAAAGGTTTGCTTGCCTCCGAACCTTTCTTTTTGGTATCCATGAGTGACTGTGATTGGCTGTTTTTGCTTTAATACAAAATCCAATGGAAAACCCCATTGACTATTTGTCGAGGTAGACCTTTGGATGCTAACTTCCGTGTCAGCCTACAGAAGTATGTCATCCATGTACCATTTTATGGCTCGTGAAAAGTGTTGAAATTGAGATTACAGGTGAGCCTTTTGCCGTACTGAGCCTTATTGCAGAAACCAAGCAGCATTGATGATGACAGGATGGCCTTACATGGTTTTATGCAGCTCAGCCACCAAAACAGAAACACTTCTCTGTAGCATTTCCAGCTAACAAGAACTTACTGTCAAACTTTCTCTTGTTGGAAAACAAAACCTGACTGCCCCTAATGTCCCAGAACAGACAGTAAGTGGCCTACTTGTGCGAGTGCTCCAGCCTGTATTGTGCTCAACAGTATGTGGTTGTTTAAGTGATTCCACCCCCCCCCCCCCCCCACTCTTTCATGCATGCTTGATAGGCGACAGCTATAAAAGATCTACTCATGTGGCTATACCACACCAGTATGCTCTTATAGATGCAGATAGCCAGGGGGCGGGTCGTGTATGGCTATCTAAGTAAGATGAGTGTATTTGTGAACAGCTGAGAAGATTACTGGCCTATCATACAGTGTACAAAACAAATTGATGTCAGATGAAAGTAGCCATGACCTGTTGCTATTGCATAAAAGAATGTGATGCATGTTATAGCACTCATAAATATGCATTTCTGTTTTATGGTTCATATCCAAACATACTTGCGATAGTGTAGTGAAACATAAGGCTGCTCGGCTAAAATAAGAATACATTTGACAGATTATATGACCTAAAGCTAACATAAATAGTCAAAAAGACTAAAGATTTTAAAGCATATTTGAAAATATCCTGGTTCCAGTTTCTAAAATGTGAATACTCTTGTCTTTTTGTTATGGTAAACTAACTATCTTAGAATTTTGGGCTGTTGGTGGGTGAATCTATTTGCTGATTGACCGAAGGATTAATCACTCGCTAAAGCAGTAATTACTAGATGAATTAGTCGAAACGACAGCTATGTAGAGCAGAGGGCATCCTAAAGCCTGATATCCATGAGTGACTGTGATTGGCTGATGGCTCTGAGTGTGACCAAGAGTAACCTCGAGCTACTACGGGTCATTAGTAGAAGATTACTCAGACGGACAAAAGCATACGCAAGCACTCCCAGAAGCCGTCTATATTCTACAGCTAACACACACCGGGATTATGAAGATACTCACCCTTAGCTAATGTACGCAGTAATAAACACCATCTCTGCGTGTGTGTAGCTATGTTTTTTATTTTGTTTTATGCCTCTCGGTTGTTGTGTCTTATTATGGCACCAGTGACAGTGTGTTAGCAATGGTTTATGATCACTGTGGATGGAGGTGTCCTTGTGTTTTGTACATAACCGAGCATATGAGGACGCTTTGTGTGTATTCCCTAGCGCATCATTCACATAGTGATCAGACCTTGAGATGCACCCCCCCCCCTTTCTCCTCCTCCTCCTCTCTCTTTTTCATCCTTTCATTTTCCTTTTGAAAATGTTGTGTATGGACTGGAAAAAGAAAACCTTAAAAAAAATAATATATATAAGAAAGGTAGCCTAGAGAACACTGAAAATGAAATGAAAGGAGGCGAGGGTTGGCATGTAATGGCCTTTTAGCAGCTTAGTTCATATGAATTATGACTGTGGTTCATAAATATTACAGCTTTCTTTCGGACTGAATAGAGCGTGATTTGTTTATTGCAGTTATTAATCGAACTCTGAATGAAAATGTCAAAGTGTTCGACGTTTTTCCGATCGGTAAATGTGTTTCTGATGCTTTCATTAGTCGCTATTGTTCTGGGTAGATTTTTCTGCTGGATAACTGCGGGTGGCTTGTTGCTCACTGAGCTGCAGCAGCAAGTCTGGTTCAGGTGCTTGTTGTGAGAACAGATTTCATTATGACAGGTGTCTTGACAAGAGAAGGGGAGTGTTTATCGAAGCTGCCACTCACCATGTTTCCACTCAGCCCTCAGGGAGGAAAGGTCAACCCACAAATCACCTCTGCAATCTCCACTTATGTGTTCCCATGTGGGCGGGTTATCAACATGTGGAAATAAAATGTGGTCTCTCTTTTTCTCGTCTCAGTCCCTCCACTTTTGAAACATTATTCACATTATCATTAAGAAATATAATATAAATGATGAACTGTGCCAAACACAGGTTTTTTATTTAGTTTGTAGAATAGCGTATGTAGGCCAGGACTTCTCTACAGCACCATATTCAAATAATATTTGTACATATTCTGCTTTTTTCAAATATTGCTCACTGCGATTTGGATATTGCACCATATTGCGAGTAACGAACTTTTTAAAATCTATAAATTAAAAATAATTTCATTATGGACCCTCATGGCAAAAACTCAATGTTGAATTTAACTCTTGTGTATTCTTTCTCTGCTTGTAAATGCATCATCTAATAATCCAGGAAATCATCAGAATAAAGTGTTACAATTATTTAGTAGCCTGATCCCAAGATCATTGGAGATGGAGAGATTAAGCTTTTTTTAGGACTGTTCTAAGATTTTTGGACAATTATCATGTTAGTGTGCAGTCAAACAAGCCTTTTTTTTTTATACAGGCAGATACATAACCAACTGTAGTAAAACGTCACTAGGAAGTTACGCATCGTCCTTCCTGATTGGGGACTGAATTTATATCCTTAAAGAATCGAGGGGGCAAGGGTTGATTTTTAAACGGGCTTTGGGATGTACCCTTTGTGTTCATATGAGATGAAAGTGACTGGTGTGATGCCTCCCTTATGTTTCAATCAATCAGAGAAAAGATCTCAGACAATATCCATCTTTGTAGTTTGACAACCAGTCAAGCAGATTAAGTAATCTCGGAGGGATTAAATCAAGAAGAGAGCGACCCTTAATCCTTTCCCAAATGACAAATCACAGCAGTCAAAAATCAACACGTTCACGTTGACTGCACATTGTGTAGCTTAGCTTCTGAAAAGGCAGACGGATTGTTTTGACAATGTGGTGACATACTGCGGTCGGCCATATTTATGCTATAGCCTCCTTGTATAGTAGTACTACAGGCCCAGGGGAATCTCACTGTTGTTTCATTCAGTCAGCATTTCTTATTAAAGAAAGCTTTAATGGGGTTGTTGGCTATTAGGCAACAATTTTGGGTGCATTCAGAGTTTAATAGGCCAATACGACATTTGTGATCTAGTGGAATTGTTTCCTTGCAGATGCTGTAACACTTTGGCACCTGTTCTGGTCTAAAAATGGCTCCTATATGGATGCTTATCGCAAATTTGTACTGGTTCATACTGACTTTAATGAGCATTAAAGAGGTCATCAATCCTATTTGTACATTTTTTCTATCAGTGAGAACTACTCCTAATGCCGTCTATATGTTGCAAACAATTCAGTAGCTTAACTCCTGTGATACGGGATGACAGAAAACAGCACCCCTGCTATATCTGTCACCATTAGCTTAGCGCTTGATACCAAAACACAAGCTCTAAGCCTTTTACCACCTCGCACATCCACTGCCACCGCTCCTGCTATGGAAATGAAATCAATACAAGAGGTGATGTGATGTGCTGCTGTCAACTGTTTGCCACAGGAGTGAAAGGATGTGGTCCTCATTTCTCTAACAGGGTTACTGGTTCCTTCTTCCTGTGTAGGCCAAAGGGGAAAGCACAATCACTGACAAGGTTAGCGCTTCAATGGCTTCAGAGGTTATGTCATATGTTACCTTGAAGAAGGTTTGCAGAGGGGAAAAAGCTGGATTAAAATTGATGGATTGGGTGGAAGATTGGACTGAGTAGGGAGTTTACAGTGCTCAATAAACTTTGACCTCATCAGAGGTCGCTGTTTCATGAAGTCACAGTTTGTTTTGTGGAAGTCACTGTCTAAAGCGAATCGTTTGAAGAGGTGGAATTAAGTGTTTAAACTGAGCATCGAATAAACATGATGACAGTTATTTAAGTTTATTTTTACCTTTGGGTTGTTGGATCGGTTGGTCCATCACTGTTTTTCAGAAAAAATTCTGGTGACATTTGAATGCTCTATGGTAATTTCCATATTATGTCACCTTCATCAAATGTGCATTTCACGATTATGTCAAAAATGATAATCACAACAATTTTGATCAATCTTGATAAATCGTTGAATTTTTAGACAAAACATGTAATGCACAGTCGATCATGTTCATTTAATTTTGGTAGCCACATTTTTTTTAAACATGATTGGTATTCAGTTCATCGTGTGCTAGGTATTGTGAATGGTAACCACTTCAATCATTTTACCACACAGTCATACTAACGACAGTCCCCTGTGTTTTGTGTCCCCTCAGGGTTGCCGTCCGCCATGTTAAGGTAAAGCCCAGGTGCGCGGTGTTGACCATGCTAAAGCGCCTGGACAAGATCCGCTTCAGAGGCCCCAGGACGAGAGAAGACTTCCCGGATCTGGCCGAGTCGCCGCCCGCCTCCGACAACGAATGTAGCGACGAAGTGCAGCTGAAGCCCAGACCATCTCTGCGAGAGACGGAGGAGATCCTGCGAGACCCTGTGAGTGCTCAACACGCATGTACATATGTGAACGTGTGTGTGTGTGTGTGTGTGTGTGTATCAGGGTCATTTGCAGGTCTTGGAAAAGCGGGATTATGATCTCTTTTTTTTTCATGAATTTCACCCTTAGTTCCCTCTTTCTCTCCTCTTTCGCTTGATATCTTTGACTGTCCCTTTTGAGTAAAGGGTTATCTCTCTTTTGTCTTCATTACACATTTAACCTTGACAGGCAGCGTTTCTTTTCAAATCTACCCATGAATTATTCTGTTTGAAAAGAATGCTCTGCCCTCAGTGTGACTCCAGCATCATTTCCAGAAAACAACAAAAAAACAGCGATGGAATATGCAGTGGCTGCTTTTTCAAACTTTCTGTTGTTGGAGGATCCTAAGCTAGCTTAATGCATTTTTAGGAAACTTGGTTATTTTATTCAAACCCACTTAGTTGTTACTTGGTAGGGAGGAAGTGATGCAAGGAAGGGTTGTCATTATAAAGATATATGGAGGAGATGAAAGCAATACAGAGACATGGAGACATGGAATAGAGATGGCAATAAACAGCAGACTAGAGCAGAAATGGTGAAAGCTGTGGTGAGATGAACACATTGGATACAGGGAAGGGAGTGAAAATAAAAGCAGAGCAAAGATTAAAAAGTGATAAAGGAGGCTAGAAGGCCGTGATCGAGCCTCTGAAGATTGGCATCTGAGGAGTCTAGAGGGGAGGAGACGGACAAGATGAACTGGAAATGATGAGAAAGGACAAACTCACCAGCCTCGACATGAAAATCAGATCATGTTTTCTTGAAATCTCTACTTCCCACGCATGGTACTGTTCATATTTTCATGAAATATTTTACTCTGTCTTATCTTTGTGGCTCTGTAAAACAGCCGTAATGTCGCCACCATCATGCACATGGAGTGATGGGAAGATAACTCAGAATGGAAACACAGATTAGACCAGATAATTATATCATTTCCTGAATGAAGACAATACCGATCTCTGCCTTCTTTCACTTTCTTTCTTTGCAAGTCATCAAATAAACATCTGTTGCTGTTGAGTGTAAGTCAGTGATCTAGCTGGCCATTTTTGCATATTCTACACATTCTACATGCATGCATAGACTTGTGCCTTCGGTCATGCACAGACAGGTGTATGTGTGTAGTCTGTATGTTTTCACCTGCGTTAAAACCATCCCACTGGAATGACATCACCTACATCACGGTGCTGATGACTCACACTTTGTCGCCTCAAAATAGACCAAGCTAGCACCCATCCCTGCTGGGAAACCCACGCCACACACAATTGAGGCATGCAGTCTCTCCCTCACACAGCATTCTGTTGCATTTAATATAGAAAAGCTGCCTCTCTGTTGGCTGAACTCTCATATTCCCTGCCTTTCAGAAGTCCCAGACACAATCCGGCGGCACCAGATTAAAATAACCTGCCTCTGAACGTCACCTTCATTACCTCATACGGTAACAGGGAGACAGAGTGTGCCCTTGTGCTGCATGCACTGGGACCTTTTGACAAACTAGCCTGTGACGTCCGTACTGAATAGGCTGAATGTCACCGGGCAGATGGTGTTTAGTCGTTGCACAGACAACTGCATGCAACCTCACTGGCCTCTGCTGCTCCATCAGGTGGCTGCCTCCCTGCATTTGTGGTACTTAGTATCATCTCCCCCATTATCTATAGTACATGCAGACAGGTAATGTGCAGGTTAGGACAATGCTCAATAATAACGTAGGAATAAACTCTAACGTTGGTGGGATATAGAAATATCATAAACTCAATTACTGTGGTTGTACAATGAATAATGAGCAACATAGATATAAATGTATTTCTAGATTATTTCTAGTTGAATGGATACATTTTATTATTTTAATTCAAACTCCCACAAAGCTACAATATCATTTATTTAAAACGAACATTACGATGCAACTTAGCCAACCATCAGTGCTGAACCGCCCTTTAATTTGCAGCTCGGTGCAGAAGTCAGTGCTCTCAGTGGGTCATTAATGCTCGAGCCTGTCATCGTATCCGCAGAATTTAAGACTAATTCTCTTATCAGTTTCATAGTCAGGGCCAAGGAACAACTCTATAATGGCAAAAAAACAAAAATCCTTTAACAATCGGCAGTTCTGGATAGATTTATCTCAATTTTGTAGCAATCTAAAGTTAAACCGCTTGTTGTTTCTTATGGGGTTTGCATGTATCCACCACAGCGTACTTAAGAAATAGATCAACCACATAGATTTTCTCCCAGCTTGCAATACAGAGCTGTGGATTGCAGCCTTGCAGCTGATGCCGGATGATTGTGATTGTCTTTACCATGAAGACTGCTGCAAAACTCCCTGGTGGTGATTCTTTGTGTTTTGGTTTTCTATTTATCTACTATTTTAAAAGTGATAATATTTGAATGTACAAATGTAGCTGGTTTGCCCCGCTGGTTTACTATCTGCAACATACCTGAGGTCGATAGTGTGGACACAAAAAAAAGTCAGACAACTTCAGTGTTTACAGGAAATCAGTTTTGTTGGCGAGGAAGATGTATGGTTTCTCAGAAAAGTGAAAGTAGAACAGGCAGTTAAGATGAAATAATATGTCAAGAAAACTAAAACCACACTGTCAGAATTTCATTGCATCAGCAGAAGATTTGTCAGTATCTCTAAAAGATTCTCTTGTATATTTATCTCAATTCAACTGTTATGTAGCATAGAGACAGGCAATAAACACTAGATTCCATCATATTATTTTACTTGTATTGGTACATATATGTGGTCTGACTTGCATTTTCTGTGACAGCCCGATATCTTTGTTAATTCTTGGTTGATTTAACAACTTCCACCAGCCTGCTAAAGCAACAATTTGGCAAAAATGGAGAAGGGATCCTGTGGTTTTGTGTTTTTACAAGGAAAACAAAGTGTTGAAATCACACCTTCTCTACTGCCCTTCCCGCTGTGAGATACATCGAGCCTCATGAGAAAGTTTCAGGCTCAGCAAGCACACGCCTTTTCCCAACAAAGGAGAAAGTATGTGAGATCCCTCGAGCTCATCTTTCTCTAGGATCAACCAGACATTTCTGTGTCAGGTCTGCACTGGGGAAACCCCACAAACAGTGTGCTTCTAGAGGCCGAGGACAGAGAAGAAGAAGAAGAAGAAGAATGGATTGAGGATAAAAAAGATGACTGAGGAGGATCGGGATATCAGTCAGTGGAAGTCTATAAACAAGAGGAACAAATGGTGACCAGACTCGGACAGTTCAATAAGTCCTGCCATCATTTTAAAAGTGATGTTTCTGTCGCTGCGGTCACAGCCGTTGCTAAACAGGAAAAAAATGTCTTTGAAGAAGTAATGCTATCATTTTGAAATCAATACAATTATGTTCAAAACGATTAATTTGTGGGAAACGTTGATTCATTTACTAAGTAGACATGTAGTTAGTGGGATAATGTGGAGCTAGCCAGTCATTCTTTGCGAATACTACCACAAAAGGGTGACCAGGACCCCCGACCACATGACTGCCTAGCTGTAGGTTATCCCTTACATACAGTATGTACTTTACTCGCATATCTTTTCCTTTGCTTGTTTCTTTTGTCGTGGGCGATATACTGACTTTGTTGTCGTAGAAATGACAGAAAGATAACCAGAGGTGTTGATTGAGACTTATTTGCAATTTAGATTTCCTAATGCAATGTAGAAAATTAGTATTCTACACCAGACCAAAGGGATAAGTCTTACATTTATAATCAGTTTTGCTCAGTGACCTTACGTCCACCTTGAGCAGAACTAACAGCTACATAATCAAAAGCGTGGGAGTGGACTGAAGCAAAGTTAAATAGCATAAATTACAAGTTTTGATGCTTTAACGCTGTCAATCGTAGAATACAAAGTCATGGTAAAGATACTGGAGGACACGGTGAGATTGGAGGAGGCAGAGGGGGGAATACGATAATTAATCAGCCGATTATCGTCCTCTGTGACGTCAGTGCTTGACCTACTTTTGATTACAGGAGGTACTGACTGAGATTTGACTACCTCATTAAATAACATGAACTTGAACGTCCTGTCCTTATTGATTTGCATTCTGGCAACCAACCACAGAGCTGTGGCTGATCATCGTAATGCAGCAAAACTTCTTTACACTCCCGCCGCCTGCTCCTGACATTTAATTCACACACCCTCTTTTCTCTTCCCGTCTCAATCCTTCACTCAGCATCCTTTTTCCTCTCCGTGACACACTCCCAAAAGAGGCATTTATTTGTCTTCTTTGAAGTGCATCTTTATTCAGGGAAACTCTCCATCCTTGTCTCCATGTCTCCCCACCCGCAGATCTTGTTAGGCGTTTTGGCTCGCCCCCAAAGCACATTTTTCAGGTCAATGTCAGTTTTGTGCTATCGCTCTTTTCTCCCTCCCTGGCACTCCCGCGCTGCCTCTTTGCGGAGAGCACATCCGCCAAAGACATTGCGGTGGTGTGTCTACGCAGGGACACACAAACCCATGCTGTCGGGGAGAAGCTGCTGCAGCCTGTGTGTGTGTGTGTGTTAGTCTTTTAAAGGACCCTTGCTGTAGTCGAGCAGCAAATTCTCAACCTGCAGTGCTCATCATCCGCTAGCAGCTAGCCGTCTCTCCCCTCCTCTCGCTCTTTCCTTTCCTCTCCCTCCTCACACTCTGTCCCACATTCCTCTCCTCTCTGACAAAGTCGTCACCTCTCCCTCATTCACTCGATACACCTACACACATGTTGTGTTGCTAGTTGTGTGTGTTAGGGGTTTAAAGCCCTGAGTCATAAGGGTGTGTGAGTCATCAGTGTTGCCGTAGTCGGAGGAAGGGATTCTCCTCTATTTTTCGCCTCCTAGCTCGCTACAGCTGGACTCAGACCGGGATAGGACGCGTCAGTGTGAGTCATGGTGCCATGCTATTCCATATGTGTGTGAGTGTGTGTGTGCGTTAGATCATATGGGATTCCCCTGCTTGTGTTCTGTTGTTATGAAGTAATTCTAAAACCAAATCTTTTTTTGTTTTTCTTGTTTGTGGATGCAAATGTTTGTGTGCGTGTGTGGTCCGTCCCCTGTATGTACACCTGTGCGTGTGTGTGTGTGTGTATGTGTGTACACAGGCTGGTTCGGGGTCTCCCACCATGGCTGCGGCCATCCAGGACTTCCAGAGGTCGGAGTCAGACCGACTCAACGAAGTCAAAGGTCACCTGGAAATTGCCTTACTCGAGAAACATTTCCTACGTAAGTATACGCACACGTGCACGCACTCAAAGCAAATGAACAGTCTAAGAGTATTGCGTTGGGTACGTGTTATGCCAATAACAATTGTGTTGCTCTGTTTCTATTGGTAGTGTTTACTGGTTTTAATTTCCCGCAGAATGCTTTGTCATCTATTTTCAGTTAGAGATTCCCCTCATTACCCAGAATCCCCCTTGCCAGTTCCCAGAGAAAAGTCCTGTACTTGTGTCGTTAAGACTGTGGTTGTACAGTTTGTGAGGTGAGGTTGTCTGCAGCATAAGTCTAGAGATAGTGACTTTGTGATGTGGAGATACAGCCTGTTTCTATGATCTCTTATCTATAGCGCCTTTCCGACACTTTCTAAATGCATACCAAATGGTGACTGCAGCAGGAAGCCTCTGTTTGATGAGAGGCTCTTGTTAAAGTCGGCTGTTGCTGAAATGAAAATCTCTCCTCATCACGCCACGCTGGCTTACTGATGTCTCAGCTATTTATTGTAACAATAAACATGCTCTTAGTTGTGTTTCTTTTGAGAGGGATCAACTTACAGCTTCTAATGAGATCTAGCTCTTGTCTCTAGGGAAGTTCAAAGCACTTTTATGGTAGGTTGATTTGGATAATGGCGAATGAGTGTAATGTTTCTCTTACAGTTGTTATTGTGTGCATCAGCTTTTAAGCTACGAGCATCTTGTGTCTGCTTTGTGGTTTCACAGTCTCGCAGGAGGTTGTGCATAGCTTTCGGCTTCTGTCTGCAACTGGGCTGTAGCAGACCAACATAAAACACCATTGTTATGCTTTTTACTTAAGGAAATGTGTTGCTCTAGTCTAGTCAAATTTAAAGCTATAATAATACCCAAATGTATCCGTTGGCATTATTTAATTCCACTGCTATTTTCTATTTAAATTATACTGCATTTCATACAGGAATTTCATCCTGTCTTATATTACAAATTTGGGATAGCTCAATTAACTGCTCTCTGTTATGGCAAAACTTCTCTCAAATGATGTTGAAATATAAATCGGCACATGAAGTGAAATGGAATTAAAGGGGCTCATTCAGAAAAATCCTATATTAATCTGACGACAGGGATATTTACAGGGGACACTGCAGATAAACGGCAAACTGAAATATGTAGATTAACATAAAATAAAGAGACAAGCTCATTAAAAAACAAATAAGTACACAACCAAGGTAGAAAAGTAAGTAGCAGCATTATCTCAGTAAGTAAACAAATACAGTTGTCTATGTAGCAGCCAGTAACAACATCTCTTAGTAGTTACAAAAGTATATTACTGTTGGGCAAATATTTTCCAAGGCCCATAACCTTGACCCAGTGTATCAGGTTAAACTGTCCTGACTGAGCACACGCACCTGTAACCTTGGCTGCTGTGCTCTCAGTGTTTTGGCTCCCTGCTCCTGCCTGTTGGCGTCAGCTGATAGAGGTGTTATGATTCTATCTTGTTATGCACAATGTTGATTATTCTCTCTGAACTAGCTAAATACATGGGTCTGGGGTAGAGTTCTTCAGAATTGACGTGGCAACTCTACCGTGAAGTCAGAACCTCTGACTCTTTGACTTGTTTTGTGAATTCTCTGGCCGAAGCTCCAAATAAACCGTCAGTGTTTGCCATCAAAGCTCCAGCTCTCCTCGTGTCTCTCTGAGTCCTGACTCCAATTGCTTCAGAAGTTTCCCCCACAATTACCAAATTCAGAAAATATCTTTGATTGAGGGATTGATTCCACCTCAGCAGTCAGCAGCTAACAGTGCTAACACTAATAGCATTGCGACAGAGCTAACTATGGTAACCTAAGGGGAAACTGGAGTGTGGGCGTTATGCATCCACAACGATCAGAATACCATTATTCCACTATATTGTTACATGGAAAATAGTTATTTGCTGCTATAGTAATGTTCTGAATGTTTTGTAGATAACTTTTTGACTTTACCGATATTTCAAATGTACAGTAACAACAGTTATATCCTGTTTTGCTTACTGTATGCAACCCAGCCATTCATGAAGCAAGCAGTGCATCCTAAATGACCCTAGAAAAACGTTGTTTATTCATTTAATGTCCTTAATTGCTCAACAGGTTAGTGGAGACCAAAAGCTAAAAGAAGAGTAATTATTGAAATGTAATAAGGGGCTGTCACTGTCGATATGGTGTAGCTGCATCCCATAGTGAGACTTTGACCAACCTAAAAGGATCTCATCAAGGGTAGTTTTATGGAGACCTAGGACTAGTAACTTTGCTGTTATGGATACAATGTTTATATTGTATACTAAAGTCCCACAAAATAGAAGTCATGGGGAGTCCACCAACTCCTACGCATCTACCAGTGTGTCCAACCTGGTATCCCATGAGAGGTACTAGTTGTCCTGTAGCAGCACGTTGACAGTCCCGTGGTGTATGGACTGTGAATTCCCCTCCTCCCCCCTCCCTCTCGACTATGTATGTCTATTCGAGAGAGAGAGACAGGAAGAGAAAGTGAAAAGCATAATACCTCAGGCTACGTCCTCTCATAACGGGCTGAATTCATTGTAAAACTGTCAGGATGCTGGCTAAATTAGCTCATCCTTCATGGACTTTTTTTTTTACTGTTTGCCCTTTCATTTCTCCTCATCTCTTTCTTAAAATAAATCCTCTAAAGCTCTCTCTACCTTTCCCCCCCCCAGATTCTGCCCCACCATTGCTTGTTTTTTTATTTTCTCATCTATACCCTTCTCTTCTTTCACATGCTTTTGCTTTCTCTCTGAGACTTTTTTGGAACTCTGGTAACCCCCCATGCTTTCACATACACAGTCCACCTGCTGAAACAGCCGTTTCGGTCGTACAAATGTTCTTACTCTGCCTAAGATGGCAGCCGCTTGGCCTTCTGCACAGGGACTCTGAAGGGGAGGATCGTTCATACACTGCTTTTTTGTTGTTGATTGGAAAAGGGTAGTAGTACCTCTGGGTAATGTTGTTGTTTTTCCCCCCTTCCAACTTTACCACAGGAGCTTTGTGTATTTATTCCCTGTGTTGTACCCGTCCTCCTCTCTCACTCTCCGGTTATCCATTTCTCTCATGCCTCTTGTCCGGCCGGTGTAATCGTACTGCTGGGAACACTGAAGCGTTACAATCCATTTGCACCTAATGGAGTCTCTGCCCTGCACTGTTTCTACTATTTTCCTTTGCAATCTATTTAAACGTGCACTATTGTGTGTGCTGTAGAAAGAACTACATGTGTATTCATCATATTTTCAGTTACTTGTTGGGAACCGATGAATAAAGACTAGTTTATATACAGTTTGTCGTTAGCTAGAGCTAATGGGATTAGCAGGGTGAAACAAAAGAGTCCTTGTAGCAAGATATATGGGTTTACGTGTTGTATAATGCTTTTCTAGAGCATACAAGAGGTAATGTATGAAAAACAACAACACATTACTCTGAGAATACCAGATAGGGTTTGCATATTGACTTCAGATTTAGAAATGCAATGACTTAAAGTTATAATTCTAGGGGCAGCAAATAATCCTTGCTACTCTGTCAGCTATACAACACAGGAACAACTGCTGTGTCTGTTAACAACACAGCTGAACTCACATTGTTTTATTAGTCAGTCAATAATTGGCTTTTTTCCACCATGCCATGACCAAGTGCGATCTGATTTCATGCTGTACACACGCTACAAGTATTTTTCCACACATCATCACACACAGCGCAGTAGGTGTGCCGCCTGTTGCTCTGCATCTGACAGCTAGCAATGGCTTGCTCTTGTTCCATTCAACGAAAAAAAACTGGAAGTGACCAGTGCTCTCTGTAGACGTGTTTTCGATGAATGATCACGACTCCTGTTACACTAACCACTATGGCAAAAACAGTGTGTTTCCTTTGTTTGCTTCACAATAAAAGCTACCCCCATGTTTTGTAAAGCATTCGATGTGAGGCTGCAGCAGTAAGAAATGCTGGCCAGAGAGTGCCTTTATTTGAGATGCAGAGTTGAAAGGGGGAGATAGACGAGATGATATTGCCTGAAAGGTTTGGCGTGCTCAGGAGTCGAACCTGCTTATTTTGCAGCTGACACAAAATGTTTTTACTACATACAAACTAACTCAAAACATAAGAACATGAAATGGCTATACAGTATTTGTGTGGGTTTTTTTTCAGTGTAGATTTAATATTTTCATATGTTTTGGAACGTTAGTTAGACAAAACAAGCTAGAGAATATAAAGACCTCCCGTTGGAATTCTTTATTTACAGCTCAATCTCTCGCAGTCTATATGGAAGACAATGTCATGATTGAAAAGCCAAACTTGCTTTCAAGTTTCAGTCTAGATGTGACCATCAGCTTAGCAGCTAAAATATGAATGAGTTCAACTTTTTTAACTCTTACAAGGGTTTATTTCATTTAAAGCAACAGTTTGATTCCTCTGTATTGTTTTGGAAAAAGGAGCAAAGTAAATAAGACTCGCACCAAACCTTGAAGTGTGTGTTGGTTTGTGCTTTTTCATCAAATGGTTATTTTGTCTGCTTAGATCTCAGAGTGATCTGAGCGTAGGCGTATTTTCTTTTTCCCTTTCTCTCTCGCCCCTTTCCTCTCCGCTGCTTTAAATAAAGCCGGGGCCCACGCTGTATGCTAAAACAAACACACTCCTTAAATATATTGTCTCCTGCCTTCACAGGAGGCACGAGTTTCCATTACCCAATGGTGTGTGTGTACTTTGATACAATGACCCATGCCATTTCCCTTGGCAGTTCTTGTGATTGACCAGCGCTATTCTTAGCACACTAAATTGGTTAATTTGTAACTATGTTTCCGGACGGGATCACATCGACACAGCCACATATGCTGTATTAGGGCTTTCTCTACCTTCCTGGTCCTCCTATATTCCAGTCCTCTCACTCTCCCTCTGTTTGTATGTACGCTCCCACACTCCACAACAGACTAATCAGATTAGTTTAAAGGGCCAGCAGTAGGCTCTCAATAATTTGATAAATGTATATAATTCACCTCATTCTACCTTGACCAATCGAAGTCTCTTAAGTCTGTCTTGTGTGGGTAAGCTTCAGTAAAGAAAGTGGTTCACTCAAAAAGACTTCCCACACCCTTATTGATTCCTAGCTATGGAGATATTTTTGGTTTGACTTGCCAATGTTTTGTGATCTCTCCACTGAGACCTGAATTCAATACAACTATTAGATTGTTTTCTTTTTGTGGTGCTAAGCATTAAAGTGTGACATTTGGAAATGCACCACCACAGTGTGTGTTTTTCAGAGGCATTGTTGAGGTTACATGTGCAGGATTATCCACAGACTTGGAAAGAGCTGCGGCTCCTGATTAACTTTCTTTAATATGGTTCTCTGGATTAACAGCAGTAATAACAATGGTCACGTAAATGTTTCGCAAGCTAAAATACATGCTAATACCACCATGTTTTTATATACAATCTATGGTTTTTACATAACATTAAAACGATTTAAGCCTAACCTAGCGTTAGATTCAGTCTTTCTGTGTTATAGGGCCCTTAATGGCTGTCATGTTATGGTAATGGCCTTGCTTGTATATGATAATTACATGTCGGCTATGGTGGGGCAAGATGACAATATAAATTAGTCAGTTGTCAAAGGATTTTCTCTTGCTAGCTAACCTTTTACTATCTCTAAGTACTGTATTAGCCACTACTTGCAATTTAGCAAATCCGTAGGCAAGTACTGTAAGGCCAAACAGGATTAAAATTGTTACATCAATTTATGGATTATAAAAACATACACTCTTGTCAGATTATGTGCAGTGTAAGACATGACTAGTTATTTGATTTAATAGAAGGAAAAAGTGTTCAGTCTTGATTTAAGGAAGTAAGACATTTCGAGACTAGTAGAGCCAGTTTCACACATTTCAAAATGGCCAGTTCATTTTCTTTTCAGGCAAACACTGTGATGTTGAAGATTTATTAACAGCAGCCAGAGAAGACACAACACACTGGAGATGTAAATTATTCAGGTGTTTTTCCATAATACTCCCTCCTGGTCTGTGTGTGTGTGTCTGTTATGACCAATGTGGGAATATATGATGTGTTTCTGTGGGAATTGTTGTTTTTCCCTCAAAGACTGCATACCAAGATTAACGATAAGCACTCTGAGGACACAGTTTCCTCGAGCGATAAACCTATGGTAGTTTTATGGTTGCAGTAATGGATGCAAAAATATATTATCAACTAGGATGTGTCCCATGGGTGACGGTGCTGAAGCGACCCTCCTACTGGTGATAAAATAACAGAGCAGTAGAAATCAGCTCATGTAACTATAAAGTGCCTTTTATTTGTTCTCAGTTCTCTCTTGTTTATTCTTATTTTTTATCATTACCTTTTACTCTTACCTCTTTGCTTTTCTCTCTCTAAGCCTACTTTTTCTTTGCCTTTTTGTTCGTTGTGCCGTTTCAATCCCTGTTTTTACATTACGAAAGCCCTGTTTTTTTCTGTCTGTACTGATATTAGCAAGCTAAAAAAAACATAATGACTCGGAAGCACATATTAACTGGACATGATTCTGATTTAACTTAATTTAACTATTATTTTCAACCATGCTCTTCACACTTGGGAGTAGTATGCGGTGTAATGTAGTATTGCTGTGCGCTTGCCCTGTGAATACTAAAAATGACAATTAAGTAAATCTTGACATTTTTTTCTGTTAGTCATTCCTGGACTTGGCAGGCTAAAGTGTCAATGTGTTTGTCGTCTTTGAAAGGGGCGCTTTCTGACTCCTGTTTATGTTAAATAGGTTTTTGTGCATGTAAATGATCTGCAAAGGCTAACATCCCAAAGTTTCCTCCAGAGGGAGTTTCTCTACGTCACACTCATGCTTCTTTTGGATAGCGCTCCAACACATTGTACATAGGCTAAAGGGCGGGACATCTCTAAGTAGTTGACCAATCACTACAGGGCCGGCCAGCTAACCAATCAGTGCAGACTGGGCTCTGGTTTCAGACAGAGGGTGAAAAGAGGTGCTGCAGCACAGGCAGTATGAGAAAAATAAAGAGCTTTTTGAACATTAAAGCATGTAACATGTCCCAGTGGAGACACAAAATACAAATCTGTATCTGGAAATGAGCATAGTAGGGCCCCTTTATTGTTTCACATTTGTGCGCTGGTATAAATAGATCCTCCTGTTACTGGGTTTATTGGTTTTACTGCTACTAGTTCCATAACATTTGAAAAAAAACTAGATGTGGGTGAGGCTGTGTGTGTGTAGAGAGAGAAAATATCCTGTTTGAGGTCGTGCATTGAAGGTCACTGCGGGGGTACAGGCTTTGTGCACTACAGTGACTTGCTGATCAATACAGTGTCCTAGCTGCTGCCCTACTTACTTGTGCAGAGGGACGCACATGCACACACACACACACGCACACACACAGACGCACACACGCACACGCACAATGCAGCAGCACAACAATAAGCTAATGGAATCAGTCAGGGACTCTCCCTGCATATATACAATGTGTTCTTTACAATACTAAAGGGTAATCACCGTCCTTGAAAAAGAATCTAATATACCAAGTAATTGCTGTTGCGTATATCAAAAAGACAACATGTCTTATTACTTACTGACAATTCTTAATCATAATTGCTATATATATATATTCCATAGCTATAACTCCCATAGTTCACCCACACAGTATGTTTGCCTGCAGTAATTGATTGACAGCTCTTTCCCTCTCTTGTTGCACTTAATAGGGCGGGACAGTGTACACGGCCATCGATGTTTTTACGTACTTGAGTTTAGAAATGTCACATTATTCCCTGCATAGCTCATTTCACATTTTGTCTTTTCAAAGCAGGACAAGCAAAGGTGTTTCTGATAACACTAACAATCTGGCTCTTCAACTGTCGAGCCATGAGAGGGAGCCAGCATACCTGCTCCCTCAAACTGATACTGCTATATGGACTTCAGCCATCATTAATTGTGTTATTCACACCTGTGCTTTTCCTGCTTTGACATTTCAAAATGTTGTTTCTGAAAAACAGCAATTAGCCAGAAAAACTGAAAATACCTTTGTGGGTGCGAAGGGCAGTGCAACTCCTGGAATTAACTGCCTCTCTAAAAAGCAAGCTGTCACTGTCGTTGTTGCTTTAGAAATGTGTTGTTGAAGAAACTGTAGCTTTATAATTTAGCTTGGAAGTTGATTAAATTAGACCTTGGAAACTTTAGTTCAACAAACACGCACACAAACTTAATCCAGGTCCACTTAATTAGAACTCAAATTTTAAAATCTGACAGTAAATACGGCTCACGTTACTAGACAAAAAGGTCAACATTATTTAGACATGAATTAATTTTGCTACCAGGCATCCCCCTTTTTAGAATACTCATTGTTCCTTTTGGTCTTAGTTTTTTGATTTCATAAATGTTTTCACACTGAATGACTTATTGACAAGAAATCTATGAGTGCATATTTTGTTATACTCAAGGTTTGGAGATTCTTTGCTTCGAAACTCAGTTAAACAGATGAATTGATTAGTCCCCAAAATTGTATGACTGTTAGTCGACTAAGAATGTATTTATCGAGGACAGACGTGATTGTAATATGTAATGTGGGTTTGTTGAATTATAGTATTGGCTCTTATTCTTAACAGTTGACAATTAACAATATCTATATTCAATATTCTTGAAATATATAGCTAAAATCTTACATCTTTTGTAGTTTTAGCCATTTTCCTTTCCAGTTATGAAGGCATATACTTAACCTAAAAAATGGGCTGAAATTGTGAGAGACACATCTAATAACTGTGCTTAGGTAAAAACAGATTGGTGTAGTATAGTTCTGTATTTTGCCTTTGGAAACAAATCAAAGCAAGCAAACTTGTTGAAAAAGGAACTAATTCCACTAGTTGATTAGCATATTATGCCCTGAGTATCTGGACAGTTGGTACACAGCAGAAACATGGTAATTGAAAGGTCTTCATTTTGTATTCTTGGAAAAACCATGCAAGTGATTGAGTATTTTGCAGGCCTTAGAAGCTCATCACTGATTACTACTACACTGATGATGATTCATTCTCCTTCTAAGACAGCTACAGGACATGCTGCATGATAATGAGCACATCTTGCTCAGCGCCTGCAGAGGAGAGAGTCTTTTCTGTTATAGGTGAGCTAATAGAAAATGAAGCCTTGGAGGCAGAACTGTTCTTGACAGCTCAGAAGCAGTTGTCTCTGTAATTGGGATGTTTAGGTTCATGAAGAGGTATGTTAAGTGGATCTGTAATGTAACCTTGAGGTCAACATTAGTTTTTTCGTACTGTACTTCAGTCTTGGTCCCAGTTGTTACATTTTAATTGAGCTGTACCCTCGTGAGTTTAGCTGAATGTGTGAGAATGCAACAGGTGTGTAAAGTCTTTTTGGCATCCCCACGGCAGACTGAATTTGTTCTAGTGTACTGCTTTCATGAATGACATTAAACCTGTACATTTCAATCAGGGCTTCACAATATATTGATTTTAATTCGATACTGTGATTACAGAGGTATCGGCTTGGATTCTAGATCTCGTCATAAGTGTTTTCTTTCCTGGTTTTAAAGCTGGGATTACAGTAAAGTTATGTCATTTTCCAGACTGATTTAGCAGTTTTATTAAGTGATTTTCCTTGATATTTGATCGCCCAGCCATAATATTACTAGATAAAATCTGTAGTTTAATGTGGATTTATTACAAAGAGTGTCATGCTTTTAATATCTCCTTGTAAATGTGCAGAGTTAAACTGTGGATATGATATGCTGTCATTTGTTCCCTTGCCGTTTCCATGAAAACATGCTCATCCCAGTGCTGAGAGGAGACTGCAGTCTTGACCCGATACCGATGATGTAATGAAAGTTATTATCTCATCACTGTCCTCCAAACAACCAGATGCTGTATTCTCTGCGGACTGAATTGGATTATAGAACATTGTTTATCTCCATTATTTATTACATATCGCTCTCCCACGTCAATTGTTAAGCCTGCACACAAACACGCACAGCAACGAGAGTGTTGTGTTGTGGTGACGTGACGGTGAGATTTTGCCATGAGGTCAACATAAGGTTCTAGAGGAGAGACGAAAGGTCATTCAAAAATATTCAAGACAAAAGATGACGACATAGAATAAATGTTCACTGTTCCCTCCCACACTATAATAATTGTGAAATCCAACTAATGCAAGAAATTGAATAAATTATAATCTGTTGTTAGTTTAAACACTTTTGGAGTACCTAAATGTTGTGAAATTGACACGTGCAGGCAACTGGTTTACTTTCTGTTCTCTCTTTTTTTTTTACTTTACGGTTTTTTCAACAGCATACAGTTATTCTATCAGAGCATGTATCAAAAGTAGGTAAACAAATCTTCACTTTATAGACAAATAGGTAGAGTAACAATGTAAATACTGCAGGTTTAATTTCTAAGGCAAAAGTACAACTAAAACATGTCTCAAATAAAAATATGATGTTATTTTCTGTATTATACAGTTAAAATTAGGGCTAACACAAATCATGTATCCTTATTGCCTATTGCATTTTGGCCTTTCACTCCACTCGACAGGTCTAGGTTTATACCATTCTTTTTACCACCTTTCTTCTTTTCGATCTTGTTCTTGTGTTGGAAGCTGCGTTAACATCTGCAGATCAGTTGGAGGCCACAAGGCTCAACTTTTTTTCTTCTGCTCAAGTCAACCAGCGTTGTGGCAAACACTGTATAGAATGGGAACAATGAGAGTCCGATGTGACGCAGCCGATTCCCCCCCTCACACTCTGTCTCTCTTTCTCTGATCCCCCCGTGCCCCCACCTTAACTCAATGAAAGGAGCCATTGTCTTTGGCCTGGATTGAACAACTCACACAGTACTTTTCCTCTGAGGTCTTAAAAACTTTGCCTGCTTACATGGAGAGCGATTTGCTTTGCTCGCGCTTGTACAGTACTCACGTGCACTCAGGCGTCCATGCACACTCACGCTCCTGCACACAAATATGCACAAACCAAAACACAAAAATGTACACCACCACTCGAATAAACCCGTACTGACACATGAACATGCATAATGCGTGTGTGTCTGACAGCTCCGGGGTGCTCTGAAATCTCAGATTCCAGGCCCTCTTAGTGCACCGGCCTCCCAGCAGAGCCCCACCTCTCCCCACCTCGGCTGCCCTCCTTCTCTTTTTACAGAGTGCCCAACGCACTGAGACCTGCTCCGATCACTGACCATCACTCTTTCAGAACAGTCTCTTTTTGTTGCCGGTGACCAATCAGCACTGAGGAACTGTCTTTGCCCTCTGCTTTGTCTCTGGATGGGACATACAACCATGGAGCCAACCTAAGTGGCCCAGTTTGGAGAGGTTCGAGGTCACTTTCTGACAGAGAGTGCTGAACCAGCCGGACCCTGTAGCAATGGCTCAATTTCAAGAAAGAAAGGCGGCCACTCTGCCGTCCCGTTCCTGCCCGAGTGTCCCCGGGACTGGCCGACTGCAGAGACGCATGTGTTTGGATGACTTCACCTTTGACAGCTTTGAGCTGCTTTACAGTGGAGCTGTGGAAAAGATCAAAAGCCACAAAAGTAACCTCAACCTCAGTAAGTTCCCTGCTTCCAGCTTCAAAATCAGGAATGTATGATCAGGTTCGACCTAACTACATTTGACTGTAAACATAAATAAGATGGTAAAGCATATTTAGATTAGCCAACCCTGTTTTGCAACCACCTTGCTGTATGCTACAGTGTATACAGAGGCGGTACAGTAGACTTTGTTGTTTGATTAACCCAAGGGAAACCAAGGTATTTGATCATCTTCATTGAATAATCATTCAACATAAACGTATGTCAACTCATAAACCTCCGTCACTTTTAGTCTCCATTTTCCAGAGAACATCTATCCTACTGGGAATAATATTTGTCAACACAAATATGATCAACCTCAGCCATGGGTTTACCCATCTCTCTGTCCAACTAAAAATAGCAACTCGACGTCAGTGGTGAATCATGACCATAGAAACTGCAGTTCTCTCAGCTCAATGTTATGACCAGTGCAAAGTGCTTTGAGGAATTTAAGGACTTTATTTGAAGAGACATTTTTTTTATAAAAACATGTAATGTTGGTACTTTAATTTGATCCCAATTTACTTCCTTTATTTTGCGTTGATTTTACATTGTCATGCCATGTTATGAAGGAAGTTCCTAATATGACACTCGTTTGCTGCATGCTTCTACCACATCAGGCGCACCAAAGCCAATATTTCCTAATCCTTTGATCTGTTTTTTTCTGATTTTAGTAGCAAACATTTAAATAATCTAAGTACCATTTTTGCACAAAAGGTTTACCAGTTGACTGTATCAACTTCTACTTGTAGTAAAATTGTCATGCGCAGGCTCAATACGTTTTATTATTCAATTTTGTCTATATTTATTCAGACAAATGTAACTTTAACCCATTGCAATTTAATATTAGATCTAAAACCTCACCTTTCAGAATACAATACCCCGATAATCAGCTCCTGCTTCGGTTGCTTTCCGACCTTTCCTTGCAGATAATAATCTCTCTTATCAAATGTATGTGTTTTTATCATTTTCTTCTCAAAGATCACAGTTTGATGGAAAGCCTGCATGATGGAGAAGGTCAGCGCTATTAAAAGCAACCTCTCCTGGCATGGCATTTAGCTAATCCTGTGTCTGTGTTACTGACAAATGGCCTAGTTACTAGCCTTAATAATGGCTAAAGACACCCTGTAATATGGTAACCCAGGATAAAGATTTATATATAGATGATGGCAATCCAATTTTAGAAGCAGAACGGGCGTGTTGACAGCATTATTAATACGCTATCTGATGTAGATGGCCTCTGTGGAACAGGAACGATTGTACTCTATCCTTCTGTGTCTGACACACATAGCATATTGTGCCATGCTGTGCTGGATCACACTTGCGGCCCCACATCTCACACAGTAGAATGGACTCTCGGTATGAGGCATCTCTTTTTCCTGGTGTTGGGAAGGAATCGATCAGTGTGGAAGGAAGGAAACTAGGGAGAGGAAACAGGTGGACAAAGGGTTAAGGAGCTGTAGAGATTTGTATTCATAGAAACAACTGCACAATGTAAAGGGAAGGAGTTGCATACAGTATGGGGGCAGGAAATGGAGGGGAAGGGAGTGACAGTGTGTTAAAGTGAAAGAGGGTAAAAGGTGAACAAGATCAGGCGCTTTAAGGTATGGACACATGACAGAGAAATACTATACATTCTCAAAGTGTTAAGGATATTGTGGTTGTACTTAATTTAACAGATAGTATATCATCTGAACTGACTATTCTACTTTCACTTTTCTGAGAAATCATACACCCTCCATATCAAATCTGGTTTCCTGTAAACCATGTGATTACATTACATATTCATTTCATTCCATTTCCTTTAACTGCGGCTGAACAGCAAGATGCATTCAAGTACATTTGCTTGAAATAATCCAAACTATTGTTAGTGCCGTTGCATTTGTTGTGCTAAAACCATCAAAGTAGTGACATACTGTGTTCTTATTACTTTTATGCTAAGAAGTAATATAGTTTTGTCACAATACTTTGTTTAAGGGAAAGCTCAACATATGAATTCGTTTTTAAGTATCTTTGTCTGTTAAGTCATATTGAAAAGTGCCTTTGCTGTTAAGCGTTATGATCAGAACAGAGTTAAAAACCACCGTTCTAGTTTTGCCTACACTACCCAAGGTGCATTGCTGCTGCTACTCATTCGTGTAATAGGTTTACAGTTTGCTTTGGCTCAGGGCAGCCTAACCAACGCTAAGCCTCTTAGCAACCTTTGGCCTACCTCTCGCCAACTCTTACGCTGCACCCACTCTATGCAGACTTGTTTATATAAATACCATAAACACATTCATACGTTAGCAGATAGGGAGGCAGACACACCGAGCCTGTGGAGCGGGGAGGGAGAGAAGAATCATATTACATCGATGAAATAACAGTCATACTTTATTTTTATGGTTTCCCTCTTCAATGCAGAAAAGTTTCCAAAATGTGCATCACAGCTCTTACCAAAGCACAAATGCATAATCGGATTATGCAAGTGGATTACTGTATATTGGAGTCCACTATGTGTTCTCTCATTAAGAGCGCAGCATGTCAGTGCTTTGGCTGCAGGAGGTGCTGGCTATTAATGTTTTATTAGCATTAATGGGAGGAGATAATGAGGAGTGAGATATGAGATTAGGTGATGAGTAACTGGCAACTACGTTCTTGTAATATGAAGCCCCTACTCTCTCTGTCATGAAATGGTCCCTTGTTGAAGTGGGGGGGACAAAGTGAAAAACACTTTTGTTTGCTGGTTGTGCAAAACCCTGCTTTTATTATTCCCCCTTCAAAGGATGGTTGTTATGTTTAAGGTAGGAGGGATATTGATCTGTTTAGTGGTACTGCTCTGTTTTCAGGAGTTTTTTCATGGGGCAAAATGTACCATAAATCAGCAAGTGGTGCCTCAGCAGATGTGACACATGTCATTCTGTTGGGTTTTGACAAGGGTTTAATCTTTGCTTTCACTTTTTCTGCGCCTCACTCTGTGGCTACACAAATGTATGCGGGTATTCATTCATTTGTGCCTCTGCACGTCGTGTACACACTTTTATGGCATCGTCTCCTCCAATATTCATGTGTCCCTTTAGTCGAGGACAATACACTGAGAGGAAACACCGCTGATGTTGCACCCCCGGCTTAGAGAGCCCTGAAACCTGAAACCACTTAACGCTCGGAGCTGACAGACACGGAGGAAGAGTGGGGTGGACATTAAGGTGAAGGAGATCAATTAAGGGAGAGATGAAGACACAAGTAGATTCATTCATTAATACCACTTTAAAACAGCAGTTTTTCCCATATTTGTATTATATTTTATCATAAATTAGATTGTCTGTTGGTAGTTTATCAGAACTGCTCTAGATAAAGTTTGAATGACCTCCTTTCATGACCCTGAATGTGTGTGTGGAGTTTTCGCGGTTGCACGGTTTTCATCTAAGAAACAAAGTGTCATACTGATCTCCAGTGGTTTGTGTTTTCCAGAGGAGGAGCTGAGGAAGCTGCGGGAAGAGACCAATGTGGACTCTCTGCGGCAGGAGCTGGACAGAGAGCGGAGCAAGAGGATAGACCTGGAGCAGAAGATGAACGAGGTGCTGAAGACCAGGTGAGACAAACCCAGACAGCCACACAGTCACATGGGCGACAGAAGCTGAGCACGGGGAAGTAACCGCAGCGTCGCGTGCTTCAACGGAGACGGTTCCCATTTGCTTTGAATGGGGTGAAGTCACGCTTTGCCGAACTGCATTGTGGTTCCGTCGCACTTTACCTCCGTTGCTTGCTTCGAAAGTTGAGAAAAGTTCAACTTTTTAAGCGTCAACGGAAGCACCAGCCAATCAAATCATACGCCAGTACAAGCTCTAGCCAATCAAAACGTGTGCTTGTGTGTCCGGGGCGGGAGATTAATGTGATTGGTTTTGGTCGCACGCCAGACACGCCCACCGGCAAGCTTCAACGCGACGCTGCCGTGTGGACGTACAGTAATCGTGAGGGAGTCATGAGAAATGGGGAAACAGCACTTTGCCATACTTTCGACACAGTTTACCACAGGTCAAGTGGGATGGCACGTGTGTGTCAGTCCCATCAGCTCGGTCTGTGGGGAATTCCTCAAGGAGGTATGTGTGTTTGGACAAGAAGAAAAAACAAAAAGGAGTCATGCGTTGGTGTGTGTGTCTCTATGTTCACACTGTGACGCTGTTGCTATGCCTGCGTCAGGAAAAGCCTGAGCTTCTTGGCAACCAGTGAGCCAACCTTAAACCCAGTGTGAGTGTGTGTGTGTACGGCTCTGCGTGTGGGATCAGATGATGCTTCTGTGCCTGCCAATGGGAAATTCCACTGGTGCTCTCCAAGTGATTATCAGCACAGAAACATCATGAGTGCCTGAGTGTTAAGAATCCTGTTGGAGGTAAACTAACGCACCATGACATGGGAGTTTCTCCAGTTAACTCTTTGTCAGCAGGATCCAGTTTCTCTGGCTCCTATCCATGTGTTATTGAGCAAGGCACCTGAGATGAATGACCTACATAACAAACACTAGACTACAGGGATATCCTGCCTATGGTGTTGTCTGTAAACAATCTTCACTGCATCTTCTCAGGCACACATATGGGATACATTAGCAACTTTCTCTGATATTTCTTTTAATCCAAATGAGGGAAAAATGGATATGGAAGTAATTTAGTTTTCTATTTTTTTGTAGAAAACTGGTCAGTAGTACACTCTCTGCATTTATATATAGTTTATTTCAGAATTTATTTTGGTCATTGTGAAAGTACTATTCAATATATGAAGATAATCTAAAAATATATTTTTTTCTTGGAATAAATTCCCTTGTTAATAATTTTCACAGTGATGTTGCATTTACAGTATAAATAAACTCCATAGGAAACATTTAAAAAATGTAATATTTTAATCAATAATTCTCAAAAAATGCCTTATCTTACTAGAGAGAACAACAACAACGTTTTTATTTTTCGAGCGAGCATTTATTGCCCATTAGCATGACATATCACTACCATTAAACCATTAAAAGATAAAACATCAACAAGCTTGCTAAAGTCAATAAGCTCTTGGAATGTTTTTAATGTTTTTATTTCTTCTGCAACAACAATATATCTGTAGCAGTAAAACTGAAAGAGACACTCTTTAAAATGTTAATGCTTTCTTACTCTCAGTTTAGGTGCTTTTTTTCACTTTTAGCCCAAAAAGAGAGACTGAAAATGTTTCTCCTCATTCTGCCTCTATCCCCATATGTGTCAATCTCTTCCAGAGTCGTGGATTTATCCGATGCAGCAACTCCCCACTCAAACTGCTTGAGACATCCTCCAGTGGGCCTGCAGCTCTGACAATAGAGAAGTGAAACTAACACTCGACTAATCTTTCCTCCTCTCTTCCTCTCTCAGGCTGGAAGACTCTCCACCACAGCCTCCCCGGAAACAGCAGTCGCCCTCCAACAATGGAACAGGTACGACCCTGGGGCAGGTGGAGAGGGAGTGTGTGTGACAGAGAGAGTGGGAGTCCAGGGGGACTGACGGGAAATGAGTTGGGAAGGAAGACTTTGACATCTTAAAAGTGTGAGAGTAAATCATGAGGACTATTTGTGTGTGTGTGTGTGTGTGTGTGTGTGTGTGTGTGTGTGTGTGTGTGTGTGTGTGTGTGTGTGTGTGTGTGTGTGTGTGTGTGTGTGTGTGTGTGTGTGTGTGTGTGTGTGTGTGTGTGTGTGTGTGTGTGTGTGTGTGTGTGTGTGTGGTGTGTGTGTGTGTGTGTGTGTGTGTGTGTGTGTGTGTGTGTGTGTGTGTGTGTGTGTGTGTGTGTGGTGTGTGTGTGTGTGTGTGTGTGTGTGTGTGTGTGTGTGTGTGTGTGTGTGTGTGTGTGTGTGTGTGTGTGTGTGTGTGTGTGTGTGTGTGTGTGTGCGCCGGGGAGGTAGGGATGTGGGGTGTGCGTGCGCGTGCGCAGGGGAGGTAGGGATGTGGGATGTGTGCGCGCGCGCGCAGGGGAGGGTGGGATGTGTGCGGTGTACTGCTCGACAGGAAGTGAGTGGTGTCTGAAGTTTCTGCAGGTTATTGTAGTGTGGGTGCAGGAACAGAAATACACACCAACATGTTGATTTATGTTGTGCAATTAGTTGTACTTGGAACAATAAGCATTAAAAGGGGCCCTATTATGCGTATTCTGTGCATATACTGTGACAGGTTTACATGCTTTAATGTTCCAAAAGGTCTTTATTTTGCTCATACTTCCTGAGCTGCAGCACCTCTTTTCACCCTCTGTCTGAAACCACAGCCCAGTCTTATCTGATTGTTCAGCTGGCTGGCTTTGTTGTGATTGGTCAACCGCTCAGAGATGTCCCGCCTCTCAGTCTTTCACGTACAATGTGTTGGAGCGCTAGCCAACAGAAGCTTGAGTGTTACAGAGTGATGTCAATATGTTATGGAAGAAAATAAAGGACTCAAATGGAGGCGTTTCAGGCAGTGTGCGGGAGAGAAACTCCCTCTGGAGAGAACTCTGGGATTTTAGCCTTTGCAGACCATTTACATGCACTCAAATCTATATAACGCACTACAGGAAAGGGGAAACCCCCAAAAGCATAATAGGGCCCCTTTAACCAACTGCATTTATCAAAAACTATTCTACTAACTAGTAACTGATCCATACAGATATGCACGCCATGTGCCATAGGGATGTTTGTGTGTGTGTTTTAAAACACGTCAGTGAGGGAAGACGGAGCTCATTAATGCAGTATGAGTCAGATGGTATTTATGAAGAGTGTGTGTCTGTGCGGCTAATTTGGGAAATTGGGTTATGATTTTAGAACGCTTCATCTAGGGCGGACAGGCCTGTGCTCCAATGAATGTCAGGTGTGTTTGGACGTCAGTGTTTTTTTTTTAGGATGGATAAAGAGTGTGTCTGTGTCCTCCTTGGAATAACATGTTTTCTAATAAAACAGCAGGAAAAACCCTTGCTATAGCTTTCATTTGACCATAATGACAAGATCTTTTTTTGCACAGTGTGTGTCTATGCTCCCAGTGACACAGAGTACACAGCTTCCATTCCCACAGTTAATCACAGTCGCCTGGAGTAGCGGCACAGTACAATCACAGTCAATAAATGTATACTTAGCAGTTCCCCCAGAGCAGCTGTGGGTAGTGTGCACTGCTCAGGGCAAAACACACTTATTGTTGTAGAAAATAATATTAGAAAAAGTGTGCTCAAGGCAAAACAACACAGAGTTTAGAAAATGAATACACTTCTGTTCTCTCCACCAGACAAACAGCAGAAAGAGGTGTGGAGTTCGCGGCTGCAGAAGTGGGTGTACGAGCGCTTCGGGGTCTACATCGAGGACTTCCGCTTCCAGCCGGAAGAGAGCACGGTGGAGGCTGAGGAACCACTAAGTGCTAAAAGGTGGGTGAGAGCTGCAAGAGATCAGGAAGTGTCCGTCCTCAGGGTTGAATCTGCGTAAATGGGTTCGTCAGTTAGTTTAGATTTCTGTTCATTTATTTGTAGGAGCCGTCAACACTTTATTGTTTGCGATTAATCTGGAAACCTTAAAGCATTTAAAAAAAAAGTAACACATTGATCACATTACAAAGTTGGACCCTAACACCCCAACCTCCCAACCTATCTCCAGCGTTGATGTTTACCATGAATTGCCTTTACAGAGTAGAGGCAAAGAAAGCAGAGGAATTGGCACAAGCTACATGTATTGCATTGAGTGAAAACCACTGGACATCGCCGAGTCAACTACCTCCGTGTAACAGCACACCTGCACTTGTTAGCTTTAGGTGTGGTGAAAACGGAGGAAAGGCATTTAGCCGAATCGTGCGCCAGTTTCTTAAAGTTGCGCAGAAGTGGGAGATAGCAGAAAGGATCACTACCGTAGGAACAGAGTGCTCGAAGTATGATAGTGGCAGAGATGCCCTGAATTTTCCCTTGGGCATTAATACAAGTATGTCTTGTTTTAGAGCTTGAACGTGTCCTTAATGTTACCTAACTATCTTTGACTTATCCTACCGATGCACTGCAGCAGACTCCACTTCTTCAAACTGTTCACTTGTTGCCAGATGAGATGTTCTCCCATCACTTTGCGGGGAGGGAACACAGAGGACTTTTTCTGAATTCATTTCTCTCCGTTCCATTCTTTCTCTCCTGATTTCTAAAGGCAAGTGAGTCATGCCAGGCTGATGAAGGCCAAAGTGTAACCACGCACTCGGGAACATAATGATCCTTTTTTAAAAAAAAGTGTTTAGAGCTTCGCGTTCTGACCTTCACTCTTTGTGTTTTTCCATCCAGGTTAACAGAAAATATGAGGCGACTCAGTGAGTACTCAAAACACACACAAACACACACTACAAAGGGAGTACAGTTTAAACACTTAATCTGTTGTGAGTACAACATTCATTTTTGAGTATGGATATTGTACCCTGCTTCTGTACATGATTTTCCAATACACACTTTGACTTTGCATTGACTTTGCACACTTAAAGTACAATTTGTCCACCCATGACAAAATACAAAAGGTACTGATTGTACAATTTTCCAGAAAGATCACACCTTGAAAGCTGTCTTTAAAGGCAGGAAAAAGACAAAAACAGGCTCAGTGCCACTTTGAATTTGTCCTAAACGACACTATCCCTCTTTTTCAGAGCGAGGAGCCAGACCTGTCACCAACTTCTTGAGGAACCTCTCCGCCTTATCCAATTGGCACTCCGTCTACACCTCAGCTATTGCCTTCATAGTGAGTGTGCTCCATCACATGACTGTACTCTGTTTAACTCTGTGCTGCATTGATCAGCGTTCCACTCTCTACAGTATGTCTATAAATTGACCGATGACCATATTTGGTAGTACATGACAGTGAAATAAAAAGCGTGTCTTTATGCTCCCAGCTGATGTATTACAGTGGATGTGCCCCGGACCGCAGAGAGGTCTAATCAGATCTCTATTAATGTCAGTGAATACGCTAAATCATCTTTAACACATTTTATTATGGCCATACATGCAATGAGGACAGAGGACATCTTTGTATTTAGAGATGATCTCACTTTAGTGTTAACAGATGGCTCTAATAGGGTTCTCCAACAGCATGAGATAAAGTCGATGTCTTAAATAAGACGAGATAAAGCTTTATTGATCCCCGTAGGAAGATTCAAGTCTAAGTGCAGCCACAGAAGTAGGAGTGAAACACCGGATAAGACTACTGTACACACAAGGATAATAATAATACATTTAAATACAAATGTATGTTAAAAGTATCTATTAAAATAAGGTAAAACTGTTACATATGTAAACTGTTTTCCCTTTTGCCTGCAGATCTACATGAATGCTGCTTGGCATGGCTGGGCCATTCCCATGTTACTCTTCCTGGCTATCCTGCGCTTGTCCTTAAATTACCTCATTGCCAGGTAAAAACTTTTCTCATCTCTGGATACGCAAATATTAGAGAATAACAGCAATTATGCCTGTTTGAATAGATGGCCATGGCTGGTTGGACAATGGTTCAGCTGTGAGAAGGAGTTATGTAATAAAAGTCTATCACTATTGGTGAACAGATGCACACAGCAGACCTCTTTTAAATGTGTGAGCTACGTACAAACATAAGTCTAACACAGCAAATATATTCTGAGCAGATTTTAAAAACATGCACACATGCCACACGTGCATTACTATTGTAGCTACAGCAAAAAAGGTCAACTTGTATGTGCCCACAGCCAAATATAGATATTATAAACCAATAAAAACGTCAAAGAAATAGTTTGAAAAGGGGAATTTAGGTGATCACTACGAAATGAGGGCAGATCAGTAAACTGGGACACCTGGACGCCTTAAACAGATGATGGCTGAAAGGATGTTGGCACTGTAGAGACTGGAAAGTAGTGTTTGGCCTATTTTAATCCAAACTAAACCTCTTACACTTCTTCTTATTTCCAGAGGTTGGAGGATCCAGTGGAGCATTGTGCCTGAGGTCTCTGAACCCACGGTAAGACCACTTCCTGTTTCTGTGTGTCAGGAGATAAACATGTATTAGTGGAGGTTAATATGTAATGGTACGAACCGTTCTCTTGCAGGAGCCTCCGAAGGAAGACTTGACTGTATCGGAGAAGTTCCAGCTAGTACTTGATGTCGCACAAAAAGCACAGGTACAACACGGCCTTATAATACTTCCTAAATCACTAATGGTTAAATGGCACCAGGTCATGCAGTGTTGATCTCTCCTTACAGAACCTGTTTGGGAAAATGTCAGATGTTTTGGAGAAGATAAAAAAGTAAGTCCCATAAAATCTAATGGTGTAGGATTATACTTAAAGGTAGATCCATTGACTTATTTATCTTCTTGCTTTGTCTGTGTGCTTTTATCTACAGCCTGTTCATGTGGGTGCAGCCGGAGAGCACCCGGAAACTTTACATCTGCCTGTGGGTGGCTTTCATCACCTCCTGCGTCCTTCCATACAAACTAATGGGCTTCATGATGGGTGAGACACACACAGAGCTTCACTGTCCTTCTGGCATACTGTACTGTACACACTGCTTTGGCCCTTTAACATAATGCAAGTTGTTCCACTCAATCCAGTGCACACAAACAAATGCATTCATGCAACCCTTGTGTAACTGCCCCCCCCCCCTTCCTGTGAGGGGCAGCTGCAGGCTAATGGCATGCCTATGTGACAATATAAGTTACTGCTTCTGCTTGTAAACAAAGCCTTCCTCAAGCACAAGGGGGTTGTAGCTCGTTGGAAGATGCTTAAAGCTAAAATAACTGTTCATGCTCATTATCACTTCTCATATTAGGCCTAAACACTCTCTGTTTTGTAAATGATGCAAATTTGTAACCCAATTTGGCGGTTTGTCACCATCACATTTGAGAGGTATCTTTAGGTTGATGGGTCCATTTTGGATTGATTAACCTGAAATGTGTTACAAACATTTTCCAGAATCCTACAGGCTTCAATGATTTTATAACTTCTCCTCCAGCACCACCACGAGGTAGAAAAGCGTATGTCTACTAAACATGGCGTCGATGATCCAATCCCTTAAACACTAGATTACATCACAAATGGAAGCTTTTTCCCTCAGTTACCTGGTTGAACCATTCATCATGATGACAGCCGCCTGCCCCCCCCACCATACACAACCTCTTACCCCTGGATACCCAGTGACTGACATTTGAATTACACATATTTAGTTTACCGACTGTAAATACATTGAATATTATTTACCTAAGACCATTGTTTTAGGGAGTCTTTTTACACTGTTAGGACACCATTTAAGACGTCTGCTCTTTGTAAAAATGTTTGAATGTTCTCTCTTCAATGCTCTCTCTCCTCTCCAGGCCTGTATGCCGGCATCAAGTTCTTCATCATAGACTTCCTGTTTAAGAGCTGTCCGAAGCTGCGGGACAAGTACGACACGCCGTTCATCGTGTGGAACAGCCTTCCCACAGACCCTCAGCTCAAAGAGAGGACCAACGCCACGGTGTCCCGGCGGGTAAGGGCACTGACACACACGCACGCACACACACACAACACACACATCTGTATCTTTGCCGTCCCTTCTTCTACATTGTATCCTTTTTGTTTTCTGATACTAACTCTGAAGTGACTTGTACAACACAGCTTAGTCTGGATCCTGTCTGAGAGAAAGTATGTTGAAAATACATGAGGATTATTATGGCTACGTTACAAAAAAACATCACCCTTGTAATTTTTGTAACTGTTTAAAAGGGAAACGAGGAATTATTTTTGAAATTGTTCAGATAGGGGAACCAACAACAATCCGATCAGTTCTGGGTTATAAGATCCACCGAATTCTAGCTAGCAACAACGTAGGAAAATGTTATATGTCAAAATAAGCATTTGAGCAAAATGTTCCTTTACTGCAAATTGTTTATATCATTTTTATCTTCAATGTTGGTAATTGATAAGCTATTAGAAAAGTAAAGTAAGACGTAAACAGCTGTAGGTCAGGTTACATTATTTATGTCGGCAAGATTCCACCTACTGAAGTACAAATCTGCCCCCCACCCTCACCCCCCTTAGAGCCGGGGCAAGGACATCAATAAAGTATCAAAATACCCTCACTCCGATCGTTAATAATACATTACAGCCGAGCCACTGACGTGTGTGTGTGTGTCATGTGTAGGATAGAGTGTTTGAGCCTCTGTCACAGGTGTGCTCTGTCCTTTCTCTCTCTCAGCTCTCTGGCATTGAGAAGGTAGGGACTCTGGTGTGTCTCCCTTTGGTTCCTCTGCTGCGCCCGGGGGTGCTGCAAGCTCACCTCAAAGCGCGCCCTTTGTGTGTGTGTGTGAGTGTGTGTGCGAGTTGTGTGACACTCCTCGGGACTGGCCGTCAGTGTTTGTGGACAGAATGGATCAAAATGTCACAATAACTTTTATTTTTTTGTATTCATCATTTTTATTTTATTTTTTGATATTACATTTAATTACTCATCCATTTGCAAAGTTATTAAAAAACAATTTTCAGATTGTTGACATGTTTTGATCCATTGACATAGATGCTCTGTGAGAATTAGCAGTGTGTCTCCTGATTAGCTCAAATGCACATAGCGTAGCCTCTTTTCCAACGTAATTCCCTATTAGCTGATTCAATCCCTCCCTTTCCATTACACATAGTGACAAACCCTATGACCTCATTTATTTAAGTCTCTTTTTTTAAATGTCTATTTTCACTGAAACACTTACTATAGAAAAGGACTGGATAAAAAAGGATTTCTCTGACAATGTAAGGGGTACATCTTGAGTTTATTTATGTTTCTTCCACATACTAACAAATATGTTTTGCCTATAAACTGTTGCTGTGTATGCTGAGTGAATGATGACCCACTCTCTGCTTTGCACGTCACACCTGAGCCTGCTGCAAAGAAGTGCACATGCAGAGCAGCACATAATGCAAATACTGAAAGTAGAGCTGTCTTCATTTTGGCCACGTTTGTCAATAGATCTGGGAACATGTAGAGTAATGTGTGGAGAGTTTAATATCCCTGTCCTTCCTCTTTCCCTTCATCATTCTTCATCCTCTCCCACGTGCCCTTCGTCTCCCCTTCATGGTGTTTTTATTTTTCATCTTGTCTGTTATTTTATGTTTGTTTTTCTCCTTTCCCTCCTCCTCCTCCTCCTCCTCTTCCTCCATCTCTCCTCAGATTCAGCCGGTGGTTTCTCGCAGCAGCCTCGCCACGGTCCCGTGCGGGCTGAGCAGAGAGGAGGACACGGGGAGCGCCCGCAGCACCAAGAAGGGAGCCTTCCACGAGATCTTCAGCCTGCTGGAGTCAGAGCGCCCCCTGGCGGGTGAGGGGTCTCGCTGCAGAACCAAATAAACATGTGCCAGTTTTCATTTGAGTGTACCATTTATTCACAGCTCTGCATTTCATTTTGCTCAACACAGGTTTTATTTAAAAATATATATATATTATAATTTTTTTCATCAGTAGAATACTTTATTTATTCTAGGATAAATCCAGGAAATGTGGGTTTTGTGACTATGTTATATGTAAATAAAAAGTAAAATACAAGGGTTTGCAATAAAAAGATAAAATAATATAGAATAAAGATACTTATGGACCTGAGAAGTTAAAAGCTAAAGGTCCAATACTAGATCAAATGGAATAGAATCAAATATTTATATAAACATTAGAAGTTAAAGTAAAAATATGCACATTGCACTGCAATATTTAACATGTGTGTTACAATATATACAGTGTGGTATTAGTATTAACAAGATATTAATGCTGTTATTGTACAGGCTGCTGATGGGACCACTAGGTCCAACTACTTCAGAATATGTAAAATAAGTAAATAACAAGCGCTTCGAGATTTGTCTTAGCAGATGAGAAGCGCTATATAAATTTAATTTATTATTAACAAAAATATATAACGGCTTTTTGTGTGTCAATTAAGTTGAGAAAGTGGGATAAATAGGGAAGGAAAAGTAACTGTTACAAAAACTGACTATGAGATAAAAGACAGACATATCTGACTTACGTGAAATTTGTTTACAATCCAAACTTGAATATAAAAGTAGGGCTATATCGTATCTCCAGATATTTTAGAGAACCACGGCAGATCTTTTTAATCCCTCCAGGTTTCTCCTTCAGGTTATACACTATCTTTTCATTAGGTGCACACAATGCTAATTCACAAGTCCTTCTAGCAAATGTAGGTGGATGTTCATCTTTCCATTGCACTGCTACGCATTTGTTGGCTGTGATACGGGCTAAAGACATGGAGATGCACAGAACATATGAACATATTTCTTAAGCATGATTTTAAAATCACGTGTCATAAATATCTGTGTTTACAGTGTGTGAGAACGGCTGGAGGTGCTGCCTGATAAACAGAGACAGGAAGATGCCCACAGACTACATCAGGAATGGAGTGCTCTACGTCACCGAGAAGTAAGTAGGGGACTTACAGTATATCAGGGAAGCATCCTTTTCATTTAGTCAATGACTGCATGGTAAAATAATAAGATGCTCCTGAAGGTGTAGGTGCCTGAAAGTTGAGCTTCAACAAATCTCCATCTCTGTCAGTCAGCAGTGGATCCAGTAGGACAGCCCTCCTCCTGAGAATATCTCTGATCTTTAAATCTCCTCTCCTCCTCTACTGACAGGAAGCCCATGTTTGTCTTCCTCTTTTCCACTCACAGCTTGCTACGTTTTATCTCTTTCTCTCCCTCAGTTACCTGTGCTTTGAGAGCTCCAGCTCCAGATCCAGCTCCTCTAAGAAGAATAAGGTTATCAAGCTGGTGGACATCACTGACATACAAAAGGTACACCCTAAAACACATTATGTAACATGAAATAGGAATTATTATTTTCATTGTACAATATAAGGAGGTAAATATGATAATAACCCTCTTTGTGAACTCCCCCAGTACAAAGTGCTGTCCGTCCTACCAGGAAGTGGGATGGGCATCTCCATAGCTACTCCTTCCACTCAGAAGGTACAGTTTGCAATGACTGCTGCTTTATGTGCCCTAGCTCATATTATTAGCATTTCTACTTTTGAAAACATCGTCCTCTTTGAATAACAATACTGGTATTCCAAATGTTGAACAGCCATTCTCATTCATCTAGCATTTCATTCATTTATGATTGGAAGTTAAGCTAATCTTTTTGATGTAGCTTCAAGATATTGGCAATTTTTCCAACACAATTGTAGTATAAAGGTATGGCAAAATGCACTATATCATAATAGACCAAAAGTTGAATGGAGTGGACACTTCCCACACTCAGTGGTCTCCACCTTAGCTTCGTAACGGGATTTATTGCTGTTGTGGTGAACCCAGCATTATACAAATTAAAGTTATACATATGTGTTTTTTTTTTACTATTCAAGTAACAAAACACTATACTGGTGTCGAGAACTCTGAATTGTATAGGGCTAAATGAGCAGAGTGTAAAGATCAGGTGTAGGAACAATTGTTTTACTAGCTCGCTAACAGCGGCAATCGCCACTTCCTGTGAGGGCAAAGCTGCCGTGTGTGATTTACACAGGTGGGAGTAAGTCATACATGTGCAAGTCATGAGCAAGTCTTAACCTACAAGTCTCAAGCAAGTCCCACGTCACTGTGGTGAGAGTCAAGCAAGTCAAGTCATTGCTCAGGTCAAGCAAGTCACAAGTTAAGTCATACGAAATTCTGATGAATAACCCCAGTTTCCGCATTTAAATCAGTTAAAATATTGTGGTTATGAAAAGTTTAGTTTTATTTTCAAGATAAACAGCAATGGAGAGTGGGGCGCTGAAAGTTCTAAAAGGGCTCTAAAGTGATAACAGGAGTACAACACAAATATTTTTACATCAACATGTTAAGCCTCCTGCCCTGGCTCCCCTTCAGCAGGGTCACAGCATTCCTCCATGGTCTATCTAAGGTGCTCCCATATGACACGGTCTCATTGTTTTCCTAACTGTGTCTGTGCACAAAGAAATATTGCATCAAAGCCAATACAACGGAATAGTGTATTAATAATAGTGTATAATAATAATAATAATGTACCAGAGCGCATGATATGTGTTAGTGTGCAGACATTCAGACATTCAGATTAAACACATTTCTTTCATTTGGGAACACCCACATATACATATGGAGTTGGCCAGATGTGTTTAAATTACTGTTCATGGTAATTTGAAAACAAATGCTGTTGTCGGACACACAGAGCTGAGCAGAGCACAAACCCACACACATCATGCGCCTTAGTGACCGGACATCTCCTTCATTGTGTGTGTGTGTGTGTGTGTGTGTGTGTGTGTGTGTGTGTGTGTGTGTGTGTGTGTGTGTGTGTGTGTGTGTGTGTGTGTGTGTGTGTGTGTGTGTGTGTGTGTGTGTGTGTGTGTGTGTGTGTGTGTGTGTGTGTGTGTGTGTGTGTGTGTGTGTGTGTGTGTGTGTGTGTGTGTGTGTGTGTGTGTGTGTGTGTGTGTGTGTGTGTGTGTGTGTGTGTGTGTGTGTGTGTGTGTGTGTGTGTGTGTGTGTGTGTGTGTTTTAGCTGTTCTAATGAAAGTAAACACAGTGAAGGCGTTGCGTAAAAGGCACAGCTCTTTGCGCAAACCAAAACAGCACATGAGATGAAGGGTATAATTTTAGATGAAAATGTTATTAGCTGTGAGCTGGACTAGACAGAGATGTGGTTAATAATGATCCCTGTGCTTTTCTCTTCCCTTCAGCCATTGGTGTTTGGTGCCATGATCCACAGAGACGAGGCTTTCGAGGCCATATTCACCCAGTACATGAAGATCATGACCACCACCAAACCTCCGGCCACCGCCGAGCTCTAGACAGCCCGTATCCCAGCAACAGACCTCCATACTGGGGCTAAAGTGGAGCGGAGAGCCTCCTGAGATTCAACTGGACTAGAACACACTTCTTGAAAAACAAACCCACCACACTCCTCCTCCCTTGGTGGATTTCCTGCTTGGAGGGGACATGCGAGTGTGTGTGTAGCTGGGATGAAGTTACATCACACACTTTGTTGATTGTGTTGGATTAAAAAAAATCCAAGTTCTGAAGAGGAGCGAGGATCGGTGTGGCTTGTGGGGGGGGGAGCTGGTTCTCCTCTCCCACCTCACTGACTGGCTGACTGGATTCCTGACATACTTGTTTCCGTGTTTGCATGTGTGAGTGTGTGCGGGCAGAAATGATGTTCTTAAATAGCGTCAAGTGGCTCTGTTTTTTCTCCTAAATCAAGGAGTGACTTCTACTGTGGTAGGAAGATTTCAAGTAGTGCTCAACTTGGCCGTCAAACAAATATCCTAAAGCAAATAGAAGACAAACAAGAGGTTGTTTTAACTGCCAGACATCTGTAGGAACAAATATGAACATGTTCGCTTTATAAATCAGCGCATAAACAACTACTGATGTTGAAATATTTAGATAGCTGGCTGATCGGTGCCTAGTGGCTTAGCCCGACTAAATTATATGAGTGTGAGGTGTTTTAAAAAAATGTGTATTAGCTGTGAAGTTGTCATTCTGACTGACACAGAGCCTTTCTGTTAGTTTACATTGCTGCTGCTGTCTAATTATTTTTCCTTTTTTTCTAGACACATTTCAGCAGCGACGCTATGTTTTAGTCTTCTCTGTTGAAGTAACAGACAATGTACGCAGCATCCGCTTCGGTGTTCGTAAGTGTGCGTACGTGAAACGTGTCGTGACATTTTTTATTCTTTTAAAAATGCCTTTCTTTTGAAGAAAATGTCTCTTTGTAACAAACAGCCTTTGGGACTGCTGATCCTGGAGCTGCTGATTGCGTCCAAGACGAGAGCACAACCACTGTTAGACGTTTGAAACACTGACTGCCATTTAAAACTAGATCTAAGCTAATCCGCTTCTCTTTTCAAGGCACAATCTGTACATATATAGAGAGATTTTCGTTTTTCTTCTATTGATGGTATTCTCCCTGCACTTTACTAGAACTTTAACTGGATATATGTTGCAGACTCGACTTTAAATGCTCATAAATTCAGCTGGAATCCATGGTCAGTGTTGGCGAATAGTCTCAAACTGCCACTTGTGTTATGTATTTCTCTATTTGTTTGTCAACTTGAGCCAGTAGCTCTCACATCCTGCTAGTCTCAGTGCAGAGTAAAGGAGCACTGTATTAGTACACAGATAGCCAGGAAACCTTCAAACTGACCATAAAAGAACAAGGTACTTGAATGAAATGAAACCACTGGTTTATGTTCCGCTTAGTCCTCTAAAACATTGAGTTATTTTAGCCTTTGAATTATAAATCAAACCTTAGATATCCATATGAATCTTTCCGATTTCACTTGCATAAATACACAGGTGGTCAAGCTGCTTGAGGTCACATAAGAAGTAACAAATACTTGTGGATTTATTTGTGTAAATCCATTTAAAAAATCTAAATCTTTTTGCTTTTTTCCCACTTATATGTTATGCCACATGTGTAGGGTGCTCTTCCACTTGTTCCAGATCATTTCAATGTAAGCTTTTTTAAAATATGGATAAAGGTCGAACAGAAAGTCTCAACGTCACTTTATTTTAAAGACGCCGTTCGCGAGAATAAAGCCGGTCTTTACTCTCGCGGAATGGTTTTGATGTGTAGAAATACGATGCCAAATTACATCAGACACGTCTCTGTGTTTTTGGAGAGGGATGGAGATATGATACGGGACTGCAGGTCGTGATTTCTCGTCGGATTTTAGAGACAGAGTAGCTATTCCACTGTACGCCCAGCAGCACAAGCTTTAGTTTCTTATATGTAAATCTTTCAAAAAACACTGTTAAAAAGGGAGACCTTGACTTTTATATTTTTGTTTTATTCCGGTCATTTTTACCCACTGGATACTTCTAAATCACACTCATGAAATTATTATTTCCCGCACTTAAAAATGTCAAGGTTTCTCTCAAAGTCTATACAAGTCCTCTTATCATCATTAGAAGCAAATTAGCTGGATATGAAGTTGCCTTGGAAGCAATGGACCAGTTCATAGAACCACTTTATTATTTTTAGTTAAAACTAATTAAGGATGGAGTATTTTCTTTGACATCCATCTGTTTGATTTGGCCTTTTATGAAGAGGCCGCCTTTCCCAGACATGGATTTTTCTATTTTTGTTGAGGAATAAATTGGATCCATGAGCAGGGGGATATTAGAGCAGGTGAACGCTGTCTCACTGTGTGATTTGATGGCTCGTTGTAGTCTAAAGCTTTTACCTGACGCCTTTTGTAATCTGTTAACTCTGATAGCAGACCCTAACAAGGCTGCGATCAGAAAAGCACAGAATGTATCACGTTAAATGTACAAATATATATTTTTCTTTTGCCAAATCTTTCATTTTCTGTCTGCCATATTCTGCCTAAGCTCATGTTTACAGAATTGTTCTCTTTCTCGTAACCCAGTTTGAATTCCTTTGACTCCGGAGTTATGAAGACTGGACTGCTGTTCTTGAATAAATGACTCTGCTCTCATTGGCTCCTCCACCAGTCACATGACTATTTCTGCTCACCTTTTAACCAATAGAAAAACTTCAATCGTTGCGACAACAAAAGCAGTATTTTAAAACCTCAGTGTGATTTTATTTGTCATATCTAACATCAAAGTACTTAGTAACAGTGTAGTGGAAGTAAAACGTGCTTCATACAGAGCAGATCTGGTCATTGTGGACTGAAACGGCAACATCAGTGTTTTTGACAGTTTGTCTATTGTGACCCCACGAGTGCAGAGAAAAGCAGAAATATTATAAAAGTTCAACATTTTTTTTTAAGAAATCAATGTGTGCATATTACTGTAAGGACACTGGAGAAAGGCTTTAGCTAATTTTAAAGAAATCGTGCGACATTTTGGGAAATGTTAAAGCTAATGCTAGCAGCCGCTTAGCTTAGCAACTGTACTGGCTGTAGCTTAACATGGAAATGTGATAGTTTGTTGTTCAGTTGAAATGTTGTAGTCACTTTTTAGTTATTACTTTTTATCCAAGCTAAATAAGTTCTTGTTTAATTGCATTTCAACACATAAGTCAGAAGGGGTAGGTAAGTTTGAGAAACCGGCTCGAGATACACATTTTGTTATATTTCATGGAATGCTCTTAACATCCCGATAGCTCTTAAGTGCTTTGACAAAAAATCCATACAAACATTTCATCTGTGGAAGCCGTAGTACTGTAAAAAGCACGACCAATCATTTTAGCCGGCCCGTCTAAAATAACTGGATGGCCTACCTGCCTGTCAGCCTTCCATCTGTGCACAAACTTATCTCGTGCCCTCATTGGTCATGTGCGCGTTCGTGTGTGTTGGAGGAGGGGCTCTGGAAGTGGCAGATTTTTTCCGGTTGTGTATTTTAAAATTCTAGCGCACTCGAGCTGGTTTCTCAAAAATTACATACCCCACCTACAGCACTAGCTATTAAAAATGTAAACCTTCGTTATATAATTTTTAAACAGTGAGAGCATTCAAAATATCCACATATTCCATAATAAGTGTTTAGCTTTTATCACACCTGTCTACAAACATTGTTTAACCTGGGATGGTTAAAGGGACATTTTTGTTTCTTAAAGGCCACTAAAAGCAGCACATGTACAATATTAATGTGTGGTCGGACCCAAAGCAGATTCTCACCTCGGTAGCTACATGATTGTTTTTAGAGACATTTAGTTTTTAATAAGCTTTTAACCAATTAACCTTTTTGAATTGACAGCAGCGCTTTCAGTCACCAGTAGGCCTATACGGAGATTCAGTGATACAAATGAGTGTATATTAGCTTAAAAATACTAGAAAGCTACGAATGTTTCTCAAAATGTCAAAATATGTTTGAGAGTGTACCTGCTGTTATTAGAACTTGTCAAAAACAGTGGTGTTGTCCTCTAAATGTTCCCCATGTTGAAGCTGCTGTCCTCGCTGTTGTGTTAATGATATTGCTCCTTTAACTGTGTTACTGTTGATTAGGGGGTTTTAAAAGCATTTTAATCATCAAGACCGAGTACAGCACTCACTGTACCAGAGACACATTGTCTCAAGGCTTCAAACAGCCTAACATAATTTATTTTTATTTTATAGCATTTAAAAATGAATCCTGTCCAGTCCTGTTTTATGGACTGCGTCATAAAACTCGGTACAGTCAGATATTGGAGAAACACTGCAGTCATTACAGCGTTTTATTCGTTTGTCATCTGTGACTTCCTCTTTGTTTTCTCCTTTTCTTTTGTCAAAGAGGAATTTGTATACAAATGATTGAAATGTACAGTGAATAAAACAAAAACCACTGAGTTTTTAAGAGACATGTCTATTGTAAAGGATAATGTGATGTACATTTTTTAATTTAAGTAAATGAATTTAAGGTATTTTTGCTCTTGTGTTTCTCTTTTGTTCAGTTTTAGCTCCTAGCTGCAGTATCTCCACACGACCACAAGAGGTCACTATGAGACCTCGTGACAGGCTCAATCAGCCGGGAGGGTATTTACCATGGATGTATAATAAGAACGGTATTTACTTCCTGACTTCCACAGGGGGGTCAAAAGTCAGGGATAACTGCTTTAGGATATTTCAGTACCTCTGTAGGAATGAAAACGGTGTTTGTTATTCAGTCCTGCCTAACCAAACTTTAATTCTATGTTGATTGGACGGCCAATCAATAAGGAGGAGGATGGAGATGTGTTGGCATTCAGTCTTGCACGTGGCCTCAGGAAACATTTGTTTGGTAAGTGACCAAGCTGAGAACTTCGGTAGTATCTGATACTTCCAATAGCTTGTGGACATAAGTGTACTAAATCCAGTTGAGGACAGGACATAGTTTCCTCGTACACTTTCTATATCGAGCACAGTTTAGCCTTAATGGCACAATTTAAGCTCTACTTGCAGGTAGTCACTGACGGGTTCATTTTATAGTAGTAGACGACATGACGTCAATAAAGCGCTTTCAAGCTGCACAAATGACTCAGAAAAGGAGTCCTGGTTGCATGGTGACATGATGCACAGTATTGCTCTGTGCAGGGGAAAAGATGTGGCTGCACATCAAGTTTATAGTGAGATACATAGTGATAAAATACAAAATTACATGGAGAAAGGCTTGTAGATATGTTTAAATTCAGGTATTTAAAACACAAATTAGGTGAAAGAGTGAAAAAGTATTTGCATTGCTTTTTTTTTATTCAGTTTGATTTCAAGTCACCCGTCATTCATGGGCAGTGTTAGATGAATGTAACATTTTGATTTAGCTTTGATTATTCCAACTAAACTTGCAAATAAGCATTCAACTATTGCAGCAATATCAATGTAAAAGTATTTTTTAACAGAAGAGGCCCGATTATGCCTATGGGGGACTTCCTGCAGTGTGTTTGTGCATGTAAATGGTCTGCAATGGCTAAAATCACAAAATTAATATGTTATATAATGCAGGGTAGCTTAACCTATCATAGTATATCAACATGTATCAGTCAATGTGGAAACACTCAAGTGCAGTGCCTTACATTTTTATTTCAGTAGAGTATTTGAGTAAATGTGCTTAGTAACAGTCCACTGTTGGAGATCTACAACAAAAATCCTATGCTTTAGCTTCAAAAGAACACAAATCAATCGTGGCTCATACACAAGAAACGCAACATTTCATGCTTCACAGGTTTCCTGCAGAGGATCTGTCAAAGCTTAAACGCATACTTTTCCTGATCCTCAGGCACCCCACTCACTGATCTGTGTTGACTTGTGAATATATTCTCTCTGTAACACGCAGAGAGAACCGCTCACATTTTCTCTTTGTTCGTAAACGCACTATTTCCAGACTGAGCGATTGAGGGAGTGTCACAATCCTTCATACAGTTAAAGGCAGTTTGAAGAGCCGCTCTGTCAATGACACCTCACAGTCATCCACCGGCTCCTGTCTCGCCCACTGCTTTGCTTGATGGATTCCGTGTATTTTTAGTCAACCCCAAGGAGACATCGCCAAACGTGGTACCATTTACCATGTGTTCACCATGACTAAATGGTGACACAGTTTGTCTCCTTGTCCTTGTCAGGTATGTGTGATGTGTGCACATTGAACTTATCCTCCTTATCCCATGTGGCGGCTCAATCCCCAGTTACATTTGAGTCGCCGAGAGGCTAAACTTGGCTATAAACTGTGACGCGTTTTTCGAAGAGAAAGTCCATATTGAAGCAATATAGTTTTAAGGATATTTAATAAACAAAATCAAAACATAGTAACTATGGACAAAACGGTCAACAGAAAAACTGACAGCACAAGCTCACCCTCTGTCATCAGCACTCGACATCAAACAGGTGACTTATATAACCAAACCACACCCATGTGACAATTACCGGAAGTGCTCAACAAACAAATAAAGGTGACTTAAACGAATAATACAAATAATGAACTTGAGCCAAGTAGCGTTATGGCACCTACAATACCGGCCCCTAATTATCATTTCACAAAATTATAATTACTATAATAAATGACAATACACACAAAATATAAGTCCAGGTCTCTTTCTTGAATTATTTGTTCAGAGTTCATATACTGCAGTCTTTTGGAAAAGTGATCATCTTTACTCACTAATCAGTATCAGTAAAATGCTTAGTGTGGTTTGTGTGTGTGAAGGGGGTAGGAGACAAAAAATTAAATAGGCAAAAATAGTCCATTTAGACTTGGCAAAAGTCCTCCGACTCCTGAAGAAGGCTAACTTTGTTAATTGGTCTGCTCAAGAAACCAGTCTTGGTCTTGATCCGAAGCATACGCACGAGTCCCTTTTTGTCAACGATGGTCTCAGCAACTTTTCCAGTAAGCCAGGAGTTCCGAGGCGCTGAGTCATCCATAATGATCACGATGTCTCCTGGCGTGAAGTTGCGTCTGATTTTTGACCATTTCTGTCGTTCTTGAAGTAGGGGAAGATATTCTTTAATCCACCTTTTCCAGAATAAGTCTGACATATACTGAACTTGTCTCCACCTGCGGCGAGCGTAAATGTCTTCCTTTTGAAACTGTCCTGGTGGCAGGGATGGTGTTGTCTTAAGGAGCAAAAGATGATTCGGTGTCAGTGCTTCTAGGTCGTTTAGATCTGTAGAAGCTTTGGTGATTGGACGGCTATTGAGAATAGCTTCTGCTTCACATAAGACTGTGTTAAGTCCCTCTTCGTCGAGACTTTGTACATTCAGAGTGGAGTTGAGAACCTTTCGTACTGATCTGATTAATCTTTCCCAAACACCTCCATGATGTGAGCCAGCTGGGGGATGGAAGATCCAATTAATTCCTTTCTGGAGAAGTGTATTGTGGATCTGACCTTGATTCCAACTTTCAATTGCCTCCTTCAACTCTCGTTCGGATCCTACAAAATTAGTGCCATTGTCAGATCTGAGTTCCTTGACTTGACCACGTCTAGCTATAAAGCGCCGTAGCGCATTGATGAATGAATCAGTGTCAAGAGATGATGCCATTTCAAGGTGAATTGCTCTTATTGCTAAGCATGTGAAAATGACGCCATAACGTTTCACAATGCTCCTTCCACGCTTCACTCCAAAGTAGGGATGTCCCGATCACCTTTTTTTGCTCCCGATCCGATTCCGATCATTTGATTTTGACAATCTGCCGATACCGATTTTTCCCGATCCGATCTTTAAGCAATGCATTAAGAGAAAAAAAAGGAGAAAAGCATTCAAGTTGTCCCTTAAACCCCCACGTTCTCCACCACAGATAGCGGCTGGTCATCCAACGCGATGAATTCAGCTATCTTGGCTGTTATTTTTTTGGCCTTTTCACTGTTCTGGGGCAGTTTCTCTTTCCTTTTAAAAGTCTCTGAAAGTGTCGGTTGTTTCAGTGCCGTTACCTGAATGGCCGCTGTGTACTCGTTGTGTTGTTGTTGGTGTTTGTTTCTCAGGTGGCGTATTAGTTTGGTCGTGTTGAACGTAGCTCTGTTCTTTCCACCACGCGGAACCTCCGCCTTGCAAACATTGCATCTGGCTGTTACACTGCCTTCGCTTTCAATTTTATAATACTTCCAAACTCCTGACATTTTCTCTGTCCCGAGTCACCAGCTGAACGTAGCCTCTTGTTAGCTTACTGCTACTATTAGACACTGCGCCCACTCTGTTGCCAGATTTGAGAGAAATAAGCAACCAGGTCTATGAAAACAAGCCCAAAAGAAGCAACACATACATGATGTTGTGTAATTTTAAACCAAAACTAAGGCCTCAGGATGACTTTAAGACGTGAACATGGTCATTTTTGTTTTGTAACATTAAATAAAATAAGAAAAATATTTTATTAAAAAAAAAAAAAAAAAAAAAAAAAAAAAATCCGATCCCAGATTTTTTTCTCCCGATTCCGATCTTTTGAAAATCACGTGATCGGCTCCGATCCCCGATCACGTGATCGGATCGGGACATCTCTACTTCAAAGGGTCCGAAATAATCAACTCCAACATATGTGAATGGAGGTTCATCAGGAGAGACTCTATCCAGGGGCAAATCCGCCATCTGTTGTTGTCCAGGAGTAGCATTTATACGCCGACAGACTACGCATTTCGACAACGTTCTTCTTATTGCTACAGTAGCTCCAGGAATCCAATATTGTTGGCGTAGTCGGGCATGACCCACTTCTTCATGAACATTTCGCAGAATAAGATCGGCAATGTGAAAGTCTTTAGCCACTATGACAGGATGTTTCATATCCTCCGGCATTGCTGCCCGGCTAAGTCGTCCACCAACCCGTAACACATTATTTTCCAGGATGGGGTTGAGTTTATGAAGGTGGCTGGTTTTCTTGACGTTTATTCCTTTTCTCAGATTTGAGATTTCATCGGCGTACCTCTTTCTTTGGCAAAAACAGATTACCTCTATTTCAGCGTTTGCCAGTTCTTCAACTGTGAGACCATTGTTTTCTTGCCTGTCGAGATTCCCTCTCTCCTTTTGTGATAGGCCTCTTTGATGTATGTTATCTGGAATTAGTTGAGCAAGAACAACACTTGCTTGGTTTCTCTTTCTGCTGCGATTCAAAATAAGTCTTTTAAGTCTGAGCATCCATGCTACTGCCCTTTTTAAACCATTCCAAGATGAAAAGTGGTGGATTAATTGGTTGACAGGATCCATTTCCTCAGACATGATCCGAGTAGTGTTAACGGTTATGCTCCTGACTTCAAGGCAAGGCAAGGCAAGGCAAGGCAAGGCAAGTTTATTTATATAGCACCTTTCAACACAAGGTAATTCAAAGTGCTTTACAAAAATGGAAGACATTTTAAAAATGGCATTTAAAATCAGTCATTAAAAAGGAAAGATAATAAAATAAACATTAAAAGAAAAAATACATGGATAAATGTTAAAAGTTACAGTGCAGTTTAAGATGTGAATAGTTCAATTAAAAGCAGCGGCAAAAAGAAAAGTCTTCAGCCTGGATTTAAAAGTAGTAAGAGTTGCAGCGGACCTGCAGGTTTCTGGGAGTTTGTTCCAGATATTCGGAGCATAATAACTGAATGCTGCTTTACCATGTTTAGTTCTGACTCTGGGGACAGAAAGTTGACCAGTCCCTGAAGACCTGAGGGTTCTGGATGGTTCATAATTTAGCAGTAGGTCAGACATGTATTTTGGGCCTAAACCATTCAAAGCTTTATAAACCAGCAACAATATTTTGAAATCTATTCTTTGACACACAGGAAGCCAGTGTAAAGACTTCAGAACAGGAGTGATGTGATCCACTTTCTTAGTGTTAGTGAGGACTCGAGCAGCGGCGTTCTGAATTAGCTGCAGCTTTCTAATAGATTTTTTAGTGAGGCCTGTAAAGACACCATTGCAGTAGTCGAGTCTACTGAAGATAAAAGCATGGACAAGTTTTTCCAAATCCTGCTGTGACATTAGTCCTTTAATCCTAGATATGTTCTTTAGGTGATAGTAGGCTGATTTAGTAACTGTTTTAATGTGACTGTTGAAACTCAGGTCAGAGTCCATGACTACACCTAGATTTCTGGCTTTATCTGTTGTTTTGAACATTGCAGACTGAAGCTCAGCGCTAACTTTTATACGTTCTGCCTTGGCTCCAAAAACCATTACCTCAGTTTTATCTTTGTTTAATTGGAGAAAGTTCTGACACATCCAGTCATTGATTTGTTCAATGCACTTACTCAGTGTTTGAATTGGAGCATAATCTCCTGGTGAAATTGTTACGTAAATTTGTGTGTCATCCGCATAGCTATGGTAACTTATTTTGTTGTTTTTCATTATCTGAGCCAGTGGTAGCATGTAGATGTTAAAGAGAAGAGGCCCCAAGATGGAGCCTTGAGGTACCCCACATGTCATATTTGTCAACTCAGATGTGTATTTACCTATAGAAATAAATTTTTTTCTGTCCTTTAAGTAGGACTCAAACCAATTTAGAACTGTTGCCGAAAGTCCCACCCAGTTTTCTAGTCGGTCTAGTAATATGTTGTGGTCAACAGTGTCAAATGCAGCACTGAGATCTAATAATACTAACACTGAAGTTCTGCCACTGTCTGTGTTTAAGTGGATGTCATTGAAGACCTTTACAAGAGCAGTCTCAGTGCTGTGGTTTGGACGAAATCCTGACTGGAACACATCCAAACAGTTATTTAAATGCAAGAAGTTACTCAACTGTTGAAATACTACTTTTTCAATGATTTTACCTAGAAATGGCAGGTTTGATATTGGCCTGTAATTGTTCATTACTGAGGCATCTAGATTATTCTTTTTTAAGAGCGGTTTAATGACTGCAGTTTTCAGGGCCTCTGGAAAAATACCTGAGTGAAGAGATGTGTTTACTATATGAAGTAGATCTGCGGCCATGCAAGGAAAAACATCTTTGAAAAATCCTGTTGGAATAATATCAAGGCAGCAGGAGGAGGATTTCAGAAGTTGAATAATGTCCTCTAAGTTTTTACCATTAATCTGATGGAATTGTGTCATGGTGTTTGAATTGATATTAGGTGGACATAGGGACAAAACATTTGCTGTACCTGATGTAGAGGCACTGACTGCTTGTCTAATTTTCTGAATTTTGTCAGTGAAGAAGGAGGCAAAATCATTGCACGCCCTGGTGGATAGAAATTCAGAGGCTACTGACACTGGGGGGTTAGTTAGTCTGTCGACGGTAGCAAACAAGGCACGTGCGTTGTTTTTGTTTTTGGTAATGATGTCAGAGAAGAAAGACTGTCGTGCGTTTGTCGTGACTTCAGAGTCCTTTAGTGAGATTACTTTCAATCCATCAGGGTTTTGGGGCCACTCTTCTTGAGGTCGAAGTAGAAACTGAGGTCCGGACAACCAGATTTCTTTCTTCAGAAAATATTTTACAGTCGAACCTCGTGAAGCCATGTCTGCTGGATTGTCTATGGTGTTAACATATCTCCACTGTAGTGCATTTGATACTTTGGCAATTTCCGAAACTCTATTGGCCACAAAGGTTCTGAACCTTGAGGTGTTATTGTTGATGTATTTGAGTACGGAAGTGCTGTCTGTCCAAAATACAGAATCTGATAGTTCCATCTGTAGCTCCCTTCTTAACATGGTGTCTATTCGGCTTGCCATGGTAGCGGCAGTCAGCTCCATGCGAGGGATAGTGGCTGGTTTTAACGGAGCCACTCTTGCTTTTCCCATTACGAATCCACAATGTGAATGGCCAGAGTTGTTCTGCAGAAACAGGTAACTTACAGTTCCATAACCCTCTTCGCAAGCGTCAGCGAAATGATGCAATTGAGCAGATGACACCGTTCCAAAGTCGGTAGGTTTGAAGCTTCTGTCAACCTTGAAGTCTTCCAGCTTATGAAGGTCTTGGGTCCAACTCATCCACTCCCGCACGATAGATTCTGGTAATTTATCGTCCCAGCCAAGCTTTCTCCTACACAAATCTTGCAGGATCTTTTTTGCAGTGAGGACAACTGGTGCCAATATTCCAAGGGGATCATACACTGAACTGACGCTTGAGAGAATCCCCCTTCTTGTGAGCGGCCTATCTTTCAAGATGATTTTGAACTTGAAGACGTCAGACTGAACGCACCATTGTACACCCAGCACTCTCTCCACTGGAAGATTGTCATGGTCCAAATACAGATTTTTTATTTCCTTTGCTCTCTCCATTTCAGGTATGGCAGCCAACACATGCCGACTGTTACTTATCCATTTTGTTAGTAGAAAGCCTCCCTTGGAACAAGTGGCTCGTAGTTCATGATAAAGGGCTGTTGCCTCTTCTTCTGAAGCTGTTGAAGTGAGACAGTCGTCTACGTAAAAGTTATTCATAATTGTGTTTATGGCTTGAGGGCTGAACTGTTCTAGATTGTCTTCAGCGCATTTCCTAAGGGCAAAATTTGCACAGCTTGGGGATGAGGTTGCTCCGAAGAGATGCACGGTCATTCTATATTCCACCAGGTTCTGACTGCAGTCTCCATCAGGCCACCAGAGGAACCGTAACAAGTCACGGTCTTCACTTGGAACTTTCACTTGGTGAAACATGGCTTCGATGTCTGCAGTGATGACAACAGGATCTTTACGGAATCTAGACAAAACTCCCAGCAAGGTACTGGTCAGATCCGGCCCCTGGAAGAGCTGAGAATTTAGTGAAACTCCCCGAAATGTTGCTCCACAGTCAAACACTACTCGAAGTTTGTTCTTTTGTGGATGCAAAACTCCGTGATGTGGTAGATACCATTTTTTGCCGTCTCTACGTTCCAAGACATGATCCGGTACTTTCTCTGCGTGGCCTTTAGATATCATCTCAGACATAAAGTTGGTATAATCAGAATGAAAGGAAGGATCTCTCTTAAATCTTCTTTTAAGGTTCAGAGTGCGTTGCTCAGCAACACCTTTATTGTCGGGCATGCATATTTCCTTTTCTCTCAATGGTAATCCAATAGAATAATGTCCATTGACTAGGTGGGCAGATTTTGAAACCAGATCCAAGAACTGTTGGTCTTCCCTGGAAGGTTCTTGGTTGTCTCTCCCACATTCGGGAAAGTCAGTCATAAATTGCTGTTCCCACAGCTTGTCAAGTTGCACAACTGATGTTCTGTTTACACTTATTGAAGTTTTGTCCTGAGTATCATCAGGACATCCTCCTAATGGTCCATTAACTGTCCATCCGAGCATGGTTTTTACGGCATAAGGTCCATCCCCCACACTCCTGATTACATCAATAGGTTCAAGGGCCTTTGGAACATCTGAACCAATCAGCAACTCAATTTCAGCGTCAATTTCAGGTAGACAAACATCCCTCAAATGCAACCATTTATTGATGTCGTTTTGACGTGGAATATTTCCTTTGTGCACGGGCATAGTCTTCTGAGTGTATATGCCGGGTAGATCACAAAAGTCGCTGTTATCCAGTCCAGCAACCTCTAGGCCTGACACAATGCTGGTTTCAATGACCTTCCTTTGACCCATAGTTCTCAGCAGAATGTTTGACCTTCTTCCTTGGAGGTTAAGTTTGTTCATAAGGCCTAATGTGCAAAACGAAGCAGTGCTGCCTGGGTCAAGAAATGCATAGGTATGCACTGTTGTGTTCCCCTTTTTGGCTTTCACTTGGACTGGTACTATGGAGAGTTTGCAACCATCTTCACCGGCCCCAGTAAGGCCACCTGTCTGAATTGAGGCTTCAGCAGTGTTTGCAGATGCTTCTTCCATTTCCTCCTGCTCATTTTCCATTTCCTTCCTTTGTTGGTAGATGTGCAACATTCTGGGATGATTTAAATTGCATATGTTGCACCTCATTCGTTTCCTGCAGTCTCTACTTATGTGTCCCTTACACAGGCAGCCAAAACAAAGACCATTTTCTTTAAGAAATGTGATTTTTTTTATGATGTGTCCTCCTTTCTAACTGTGGACACATCTCCAGAGCATGTTCACATCTACAATACAAGCAGTTTTTCACAGCAGACAAAATCCCTTTCTCTACAGTGCTTCTGTCATATTTATTTTCTGTAACTTTCACATTGGTTGCAAAGATGCTTCCTCTTGGATGAGGCTGTGGCCTTCTTATGTCTTTGCTTACGGGAGGGGGGTCTTTAATGTCCCCAAATATGGGATCTGTAGCAATTTTTACTTGCCTTTCAAGGAATTCCACAATATCCTTGAAGGCAGCTCTTTGGTGGTGTTTTTCCTGGATGTCACATGCTACAGTTCTCCATAAATCCCTCAGCCTATATGGAAGTTTCTTTAAAATGGCTAGCATGTTTGCTGGAATGTTGAGCTCAAACATGTAGTTTACATCTTCCATCGCATTGCAACATCCTCTAAGGTAGACCGTGTATGCCTGTAGAGCCCTTGTGTCCTCAGCCCTTATTAATGGCCATGAAAGAGCCCTTTCCATGTATGCTGTAGCAATTTTATGTTCATTGCCAAAGTTCTGTTGTAGTAACCATTTGGCCTTGCTGAATCCACTGTCTGAGGCCATATGTTGGCAACTCCGTACAAGGTCTCTGGGCAGTCCTGTTGTATATTGCTCCAGGTAGTAGAGGCAGTCTCTGGGGTTATTGTTTTTGCTTTCAATATTGAATTCGAAAGATCTCACAAATGTTTGGTACTGAAGTGGGTCACCATTAAACACTGGAATGTCTTTCTTGGGCATGGATGATAGACACTGTTGCTGGATTAATAAAGCTGTTATTTCATTTTGTTTTTCCATGACTGAAAATATATTGCACTTGTCACTGTTGCTTGTGGCAGTTACTGGATCTGGAGATGTTACATGTAGATTTTCATCTAGATTCCTGATGCCTGCATTGGGTGTTAGGGGAGCTGTATCAATGTTAGTGACAGCTCTGTCTGTGGTGGTTATGATTGGTTGTTTTAATGGTACAAACTGTATTTCCCTTTGTCCCGTTTCAAAATATGACTGCATGCCATTGGATGATATAGACAGGTGTGCACATAACTTTTTGAGTGAGTTACTCAGATGAGTACCAGGAGACAGCGTTTGGTACTCACCCCACATGAAGCGTGGTGTTAATAAGTGCAGTCTTCCTCACTGTCCTCCTCAGTGTCTCCTTCACTGTCCTCTATTTACACTTCTTGCATGCTAGATGATGAAGATGATGAAGATGCACCTCCCTGTCTCTTTGTAAGCCTCCAATTTGCTTTCTCCAAAACTTGTTGCCAAAACTGTGAAGTCCTTGCATTTCCTGAGGCCAAGTTGAAGGATCAAATACTAAGAAATTATCACATGACTTGAAGTCATATCTGATTTCAGAGGTGGGAAGTAACAAAGTACACTTATTCAAGTACTGTACTTAGGTACAATTTAAGATACTTGTAGTTTACTTGAGTATTTCTATTTTATGCTACTTTGTACTTCTACTCCACTACAGTTCAGAGGTAAATCATGTACTTTTCTTCCACTACATTTATTTAATACCTTTAGTTACTTTACAGATGTGGATGAATGATGTGAAAATATAATCAAGTGTTAAATCAGACTTTAGTTCCACCTGGAGTAAATCCACAAGCTACCCTGCAGTATACAAAGTAATTCAAACTAATTTTTAAACACTTTAATGATCAATAATTATAAAACATATCATATACATTATTATGAAATGGACCAATCTGCAAAATTACTACTTTTACTGTCGCTACTTTAACTAGATTTTGATGATAATACTTTTCTAATTTTACTTGAGTAACACTTCTTCCACCTCTGTCTGATTTCAAACTCTTCCATTAACAGCCTGAGTAAGTTTGCAGCTGTGTGTTTTACTCCACTTTGTTGTAAATAAAACTGCAGCAGCTTGACCACAGAGCGTGAACGTTGTGATCAGCTGATTTTGCGCAGTTCTCCAGTGTGTGCGCGGGGCACAGAATGTGCACAGGGGAGTCTCCCACCGCAGCCAGTTGACGTAGTTTTGGTACAATTCTGTTGTACACACCGACGTTAACAGCAGCTCCGTCTGTGCATACGGCGACCAACTCTGTCGTCCAGTGATCTAAGCCTCTGCCTCCTGTGAAGCTTCACAGGTCCGTCGGTTATGTCCTGCGCGGCACGGCCAGCACCCAGTTCAATCAGTCATAGAAAGTCTGAAGATTTTAGCAGGGAGCGAAACGGCAAAGTGGCTGCTTAATGTCTTTGTTTTTTTTGGACATGTCTAATAATTTACTCCACTGAGTATTGACAAGAAACATGTGTAGGCGAAATATGTGTTTTGTTTTGATGACCTATCAGGTACGCAAAGGCGCGTTGTGACACAAGTGACGTTACGCATTTCAGATTGTTGCCGCGCATGCGTACCTGCGTACCAGTTATGTGCACCCCTGGATATAGAACAATTAGCTGATCCCCTGGGGGCTGCTAACACTTTCATTTTTGCAATGGTGGCAGCAATGTTTCCTTCCAATTCCATTTGCTCCTTTTTCCTCAATTCCTCCTTTTTCTTCCTCAATTCCTGCTCCTGTGCTTCCAGGATATGTTTGTCCTTTAGGAGTTTTTGGAGTACTTTCATGGCTGCCACTTCGGCCTCAGCTTTTATGTGTGCAGATGCGGTGCTGGAAACTCTTGAGCTTTGCCTGCTTTTTCTGCTACCAATGTTTGATATGCTGTCACCAGGTTGTATATCATCTTGTGTGCATGATGTAGCCTTCATGTTTGACGGGGGAAAGAGAACGTCCTGCTGAGCCTCAGTGTGTTCGAATTGCTCCTTTACATTGGCAGGTGCCTTGTCTGGTAGAATGAGAGGAATATCTGTGTTTATTACATGGCTTAGTTGAATACTCGATTCTGATTGGTCAATTCAGAACACGTGACACGTTGTTAATCCAGAACAGACAGACCGCTGTCAAGGATTTATGACCGTTGTTAAGGACGCTCAAATCTGCAGAAAGAAGTCCGGTCGATTGAACTGTATACAGTTTGGCTGAAAAGCAAACTGCATGCAGTTTGCTTTTCTAACTGACAAGACAAGAGACGCTCAGAAAGAAGTTCGGTCATTTAACTGTTTTTCAAATTTAACAGTTTGAAAAGCAAGCAAACTGTCTGCTTGTCTTTAGTTTTCCGCTGTCGTGTGATAGCAACATGGAGGATTTTAACATTAATTTTAATATATTTGGAGAGCACAGTAATTTGGAGGAATGGTTAGTGGCTGATGAGTCCCCAGTGAAGAAAAGAAAAAGACAAGAGGGACAAGAAAACAGCGGAGGAGTAAGAGAGGCGAAAAGACACCGAGATTTGAATGACAGAGAAATCGACCAAATTGAAGAGGACAGGCATGAATTGAATACAAAACGGAACACATTATGGGCTATGAAACTATTTAAAGACTGGTTGATTGAAAAAAAAGAACCAACAGAGTTTGACAGCTATGGAGCAGCAACCCTGAACACGCAGCTGCGGTCCTTTTATGCAACGGTCCAGACCTCAAACGGCAAAACCTATTCAGTTGCCAGTTACTTGGGCATTAGGGCAGGGATATCAAGAAACTTTCCAAGGTTTGACATTATGAACTGCGCTACGTTTAAAGCAAGCAACGATGTTTTCACATCTGTTGTAAAAAAGCTCCGCAAAAACGGGAAAGACGTCAGCCAGCACCACCCGCCTATCTCAGCTGCGGATTTGCGGCTGCTCAGGGCTTCACAGGCGCTGTCTGTGAACACAGCCGGCGGACTGGTCCGGAAAGTGTGGATGGATGTCCAACTGCATCTTGCCAGAAGAGGCAGAGAGGGAAATCGACATTTGAATCAAAGCTCTTTTATTTTGAAACTTGATGATCACGGATGCGAATATATATCTCTTGCCCACAACGCCGATACCAAAAATCATAAAGATCCAAAAGACACGAATAAAGAGAATGACAGAGGTTTTATTTTCGCCGAGCCTGAAAACCAAAATTGCCCCGTTGCCAGCTTCAAAAAGTATGTTTCCCTGTGCCCATCTGACGCCAAAGCCTTCTACCTTCACCCACTAAAAAAGGACCAACAGCTTCTCAACGGTGAATCAATGTGGTATTCACGTGAGCCCATGGGACATAATTTCCTTGGGCAAATGCTACCCACAATAAGCCAGGCAGCCCAGCTTTCAAAGCGCTACACAAACCATAGCTTGAGAAGCACGGCTGTACAACTGCTCTCTCAGGCTGGTCTTGGATCAAAAGAGATCATGTCTGTGACTGGGCACAGGTGCGAGAGCAGCCTGAAGAGTTATTATGGCGCATTTCCACTACACGGTCGGCCTCGGCCACACTCGGTACGGCTCGGTACGGCTTGGCCGCGTTGGGCCTTAACAGGGCCGACTCACTTCATGCTGCGCTTCCATTACAGTTTAGGAACTGGGGTAGTTACTATAGTAACGCAGTGTAGGCGGAGCCGTGAAGTCATCTTCAATGAGAAATCCAGAAACACAACACAGCCGTTAGCTGTGAGCACTCGGAACTCACAGCTCCTTATATATGTTCAGAAACTCGACAAAAGTTAAACAAGTACACACCACAGACTGCCTGTGTCATGGTGAATACAGTCGCTGCTTTATTTATGTCTGTATAGGCCGTTGTTGTGAGTGTGGACGGTCGGGGCATATACTGCGTTAGCTTAGCCAATCTCCATCTAGAAAAACACGAATTTTAAAAGGTTTTTCGCCTGCCGTCTGTCTGCAGACTTGACAAAGCATTAATTCATGGTTTTTACTAACCGGTATCAGTATGTTGTTACTTCGGCATCATTTTGAAACGTGTATTACAATTAAATCACGGTCAAATATGTCCATCTTGTTGTAGTTCTAGCCCTCTTGCCAGCGCTCCTCTCTCTAGTTTAGCATACTCAGCCCGACTCAGCCCTGTTTGTTGGCCCCGATAGAACCACAATTTTCTAGGGCCAGAAAAGAGGGGAAAAAGTGGCCCCGCGCCGTGCCGCGCCGGAACGAGGCCTAGTGGAAGCACAACCAAAAAAGGGGACGGCACGACACGGCACGCTTAAAGCGAGCTACGCGCTGCAATGGAAATGCGCCATTACTGGGCTCCAACAATAACCGAAAGGGAGAAATGGAGCAACATCCTGTCCTCCAACCCAGGAAATAGCACCACATCGGGTCAGTGCCTCTCCATGTTGTCTGTCCTTACACACACATTAGCGGTAGCGATACAACTGTGGCAATATTGTTTCCCGTTTTTTTACATGTTGGGAATTGTGCTTTCAGATGTGTCATCTGCGAAACCCCCGCAAGGAGAGAGGATCGAGGACAGAAACGTCGATCTCAATATCCCTAAAGATTTCCCATTCACCATGTCACGTTGTACTATTAATGGAAACGTTCAGGTTAATGTTAATTACAGCTAAGGCTAAAATGCTAACATGCACAGAGTTAGTTGCTATCGAAGCAGTTCCTGCCGTTGCAACAGCCTAGTTCAAACATCAACAACGGACTATTTTTCGTAGCGGATGAATGTCATTTTAAATCAGTTACAACTATGTTTTTAATCATTAAAAACATTTTCTAAAACAATAAAAGCATTTCAATTAATATTGGGAGTCATATCGTTACTTTGTTGAGAATGTGGCCATGTAATAAGCGGGATAATGTGCAGCGACTTGGTCATTATGGGTAAAAGAACACCTTCATGCCGATCTAGATCCCTCCGCTTCGCGTCGGGCTCCTGATCAGCCTGTCGGTGTTCTTTTACCCATAATGACCGCGTCGCTGCACATTATCCCTTACTTGCAGCGATTGGTTCATTGGCAGTCACATGACCTGTTTGCAGAAAGGGCCTCCTCCCAGTTTCCAAGAGCCATTGTCGTACATCCTCCATAAAATCATTGTTATGTTTTGTTATTTGTTGAAACCAGTTATTTTGTATTTCCAGGTCGTCTTCGGAAAGCAACATAATAACTGATTCATGTGCTGTTTTTGCATTTTCATATTGATGAATTAATTTGTCCAGTTTGAGTTTAACATCCTTTGCATTTTCATCATTTTTCATTAGATGTTTGATTTCCTGTGTGCGTCCTTTAATCTTCTGCACGTTTGACTGACATTCTTTTTGCAGTTGTTCGATTTTCCAAGCCAAGGCTTTACTAGTAAGCTTGACAGTCCTTTTTTCCATTCCATCGTTTGTGTCACTCATATTTGATGCAATATGTGTGGTGCCTTAGCATTTAAAGTAACACGACAGTGTTCACTGGTATGCAACTTAAACCAGCGGGGCCCGGCCGCCACAGTGTATTTGGAAGTTTTCGAATTGTTTGTTTTGACAAACAATTCGAAAACTTCCGCCGCTCACGGCATAACAAGCACACACCACCGCCGCTCACAGCACATAACAAAACTTCCGCCGCTCACGGCATAATAAACACACAACAAAAGCCAAAGTCCCCAATGGACAAACGGTCACGCTTCCCAAACTGTGTCCAGCAAAAATACACAAGAAAGGAAATAATCGTGCCTACCGCTTTTAGCTTGTTGTGCGATGCAGTCAATGAGTGTCCATCAGTGAGTCCTCGTGGCTACTCCAATCCATATCGATTAGGGAAAAACGGTCCGAAGGTTCCAAAGGTACAGAATGTTAAATCCGTTATCCGAAGCGTCCAAGCGATCCGTAAGCTTAGGAAGCCGGCCGGTCCGTCCAGTTCGGTCTCTGATGGGAATCACCGAGTTTTTTCTGTTGACTTAATGTGGCGGCTCAATCCCCAGTTACATTTGAGTCGCCGAGAGGCTAAACTTGGCTATAAACTGTGACGCGTTTTTCGAAGAGAAAGTCCATATTGAAGCAATATAGTTTTAAGGATATTTAATAAACAAAATCAAAACATAGTAACTATGGACAAAACGGTCAACAGAAAAACTGACAGCACAAGCTCACCCTCTGTCATCAGCACTCGACATCAAACAGGTGACTTATATAACCAAACCACACCCATGTGACAATTACCGGAAGTGCTCAACAAACAAATAAAGGTGACTTAAACGAATAATAATAATACAAATAATGAACTTGAGCCAAGTAGCGTTATGGCACCTACATCCCATTTGCATTGAATCTATAAGCTTGGGCATGAAGTCACTAAGGGTAAAGAGGTTATATTATGCTCATGTTCAGGTTCATATTTGTATTTTGTTCCTCTACTGTGACATGTCTCCATGCTTTAATGTCACAAAGGTCTTTATTTTTCTCATACTGCCTGTGCTGCTGAGCCTCTTTTAAGACGTCTCTGTTGTGAACCGCTTAGAGATGATGTACAATGTGTTGGAGCGCTAGCCAATAGAAAAGGCGAGTGTTACGTAGTGATGTCACTATGTTAAGGAAGTAAACAAAGGAGTCCAATGGAAGCATTTCAGGCACGGGAGAGTGTGTGCGTTTGTGTCTGTCCAGTGTTTGTGTGGGTGGGTGTGTGTTTTTACATCTTCAAATTATCCTTGTACGTTTTGACTAGGCCTGAGAAGGCAACCAAGATATTACATTTTACAAGTCTTTATTTCTACAACCTTCATGGTCATCCAAACCTCTTAATCCCTACCTGCCAGGTGGTTTCCATTAATTTGGCCTAATTCCACCTCTTTGTGGTGAAACCTGTACACTCCTGTTAAAATTACTACTTTTTAGGGCAACACTTCTTTTTTTTCTCAAATCACAGAGAAGTATTTGGAGTTTGGCGACCTTCTTTAGTTTCCAACTGAGCTGTACCCAGCCTCACTATGAGCAGAGGTCTAATCAGCTACTAGATTAAAACACCTGTGCCAGAAACGCTTTCGTTTTAAGGGATACGTAAAAACTTTATTGGTAACCTTATTAAAAATGCTTATAAATCTTCCACTTGAAGCCTACACCAATACAACCAAGTTCACACAGTGTAAAATATCAATATAAAAATAGTTTTCTGGTTTCTTTAACACAACCATAGCCTAGTGTCTTTTAACTGGGGAAACACCCCTTGATATCTGGGGTTATAAATTACAAATACATGAAAGTGTTTCTTCTTAGCTTGAACAGGTGGCCATCCAACACAAAATGCTGTTGTACAAGAACAAAAACATTCAACAAACGCACGTATTTCCATAAATCAACAAACCTTTAATTATACTTTGCATAGTTCCTGCTGCAAACAGCACCTTAACAAGATACACTTTTTCTGTTAAAATGTAATAAGTGGGGAGAAAGTGAAGAAAAATACATTTTCTGAAATATTCTTCTTTATCCATTTTATTCTTTGTAGAAGTCTTTCTGTGGCCTTGAACTACACCATTTGGACATTCATTGTGGTGCAGCTTTTGTAATGCAGTCTTTCTTCACCAAATAATAAATCAAGAATTTCACCCAAACTCAGAAACTTTCAAAGAGGCGACATGTTTTATAGATGGAAAAGGTTGCTAGCTGAAGAGTTGTACAAAGGCATTTCACACCAGTTTGTGAGTGATTCATAAACATAAAAGTAATTTCTATCAGCCCTGAATAGATGCTTTACTTTTGCTAAACAAAGTAAATCCAATAGAGTTGGGCCTAAAACTCTTAACTAAAATTCAGTTAGTTTTTACTTTTAACAAGTGAAAACAATCTTAAGTGCAGATTGAATGTACCCTTCAACACTCTCTTACATTGTCATATTGAGGTTCACACCAGTAACAATTATCATGAAATAGCATTGACTTATTCATTGCATAACGGATCCAGAAATAAATCATCTTAATGCACTTTTATACCTGATGGCATCCTTAAATGGATATGTAAGTGCCTCCATTTCGGACGTGTGACGTGCTTCATCATGTCAGTTTAGTTTTATACTGTATCAAGGGCTGCCAGTGGGGAAATAAGTAGGCCACTAACCCTCTCTCTGTAAATCAAAATCAAACACCATCTTGGATTTAAGAGTCTTTGGTGTGTCTAACAAACTTGATCTGGATCAGAACACAGATCAACGTTTAGTGAGCACGTTGTAGTTCAAAAACAACGCTCTTGTAATTGGATTCACACCCAAACTCCGAGGAATGGCAGCAGCATCTCTTTGTCTTCTTGGATGATATGTATTTTATGCAGATCCAGTGTCAGCTTTACCCTCCCGGTGAACCTCTCGCTTGTTCCACATCGAAAACTACAAAGCTGCGTTGAGACGTAATGCCCAAGCTGAGAGGAGACAGCTATTTCTGTCTGCAGGGCCACATTGTTTGCTAATTCACAAAACACACGGCACGCTGTTTTAACACAGCTAAAATAGGCTTTTTCAAGCTGTGAAGGGCCTTCTGGAGACAAACAAAACAGCCATAGAAAACTCTAAAAGCCTCTGGCTGGTGGTAATGGCTGAGCATTGTCCACAACAACGAGGCACAGGAAATTAGATACTCAAATTCTCCGATACAGGGCTGGAGCGGGCTGGAGGCATTATTTTGAAATACTAAGATCATGAGTTAACATACGCCCCTACACCAATCCCCCTAAGTTTCTACGACTGTCAAATGTAATTATTATTAATTTCTTTAAACAATGGTTTCCAATCAGGAGTAAACAAATGAAGGCTTTAAATCTTTAGTCAACAATTGTAGCTTTTATCAGCTATAGCTAGTTTGCGTTGGTTTATGCTAAAGCTCTTACTTTGTGACTTAATTAGAACTCGGCTATGTTACGTTGGCTTACACATTATTGTAGTTAGCTTAAGACATGCCCCTTGCCACTCAGTAGGTTACTAGCCTTCTATAGGTCCTAGATAGCGAGCTAGTTAGCCTGGCATGCTAACGTTTGCTGCTGACGTTAGAGCACCAAAACACAGTGGAATTCATTATTTACACTTTTTCTTCTGGTGTCCTGTTTTGGTAAGGTGATTTAAAAAAAGACACCACCCTCCAAATATTGTTTATATTTTATTTATATTGCTTGTGGTAAAATAAAACATTTTGAGATTACACTTTTAACAGGCATCAAGTTATTTGGAAATTACACAACCATATAAAGAAAGTGTTACTGATTTATTTCCAGTATTAAAATGTAAATGCACTGCAGTTGTTGTACTGTATAAATCCCCCCCTCACACCCGAAAAAAGCTGCAGCTTGTTAGCATACCCTACCTAGCGTATGCTAACTAGCTGCTACGTTAGCACCACCACAGTTAGTTTCAACATACTCCGCCTCTCTTTTAAAATCCACCACAACTAGGCTACTTAGCAGTCAAATGAACACTAGACGCATATGTCAGTCCTACCTAAAATTACAAAAAACATCTTTGAAAAACATTTATTTTGTACTCTGTTTTAGCTCATTCCCCATCAGCTAACATGATCGAAGGGGGCGGGAATTATCAATTATACTGAACCAACTACCAGGGAAAGCTCAATATGTTTCAAGGCTTTACTTTGAGTGTTTTTATTCATATGTTTTCTTAAATCAATGTAGGTTGCAGGGTTATAAACATATTTGTTCCTTCGGAGTGAATATATCTGCAGGGAAAGTATATAAGTCTTGGAGAAGCTGTACGACTACCATCATTTCAAGATGAAAAAAGACATGATCCTCCCCTTTCTCTAACACCCTTCCTCCCTAATAATATTCACTCAGTCCCTAATAATAGAAACACTAACATTAGCCTGTGAAGATTAACCACAAGGGCAGACTTTTTATGATAAAACATCTTAATAATGTGAAATAAATATCTTATATGTGACAGTAGAACGTGTTATAAGATATTAAAGTATGCCATATAAATTAGTAGAATGATAATAAATATGAGGCACTTGAGCTGCTCAATGTCCATAAACCATATCCCTGTGATATATTGAACATAAGTAGATATGTTAATGAGGCCATTCATTAAGCTAATTCACATTCATTAGCAAATAATTCTATGTCAGCATACTCTTCTCCACATAATGGCCAGTATTAATGGGAGCTCTGCATCTTAACTCATTAAGGAGTTATAGTAGTTTCGAGAAAAATCGTTTTTCTCCTCATTAATAGCTAAATTTATCCAGCGAGGTGTTTCAAAGTCTAATCGGATCATGGAATCTGCGGAGCATGTAGGGAGGATTCATTATCATATGCAATTGTTACAGCTGAGTTTGTACAAACAGACACATCATGAATAAGCAGCTTATATATGATATATGTCACAATCGGAGAGATAAATGTGGCAGAAAATCATCACTTTATTGTGATTTAGATGTTGGCGACCACCAAGCAGTCATTTTAGGTTGTATACCAGTCACAGTACTTTTTGTATGTCCATTGTACCAAACTAGATGTTGATATCCCTCCAGCACTCTGTCCGTCCTCATTGCCTGCAGCACTGAGATGCTAAAAGTCACTCAGGGGTCGGCAGACTTATTCGCATTCATGCGTCGCTTCGTTTGTTGGGAACGGGGAGTTTTAACGTGCAGGGGTGCCAGCTTGGTTCACGGGAACATTTGACATTCCGGTGCCAATTAGGTCCAAAACATCCCCTCAGGACTTGCATGCACGCACACACACACACACACACTTGCACATAAACACTCACGACCTTCCCCGAGGCCTCCAGCTGTTTGCTGTATAATGAAGACTGTTAAAGTGGAGAAGTGGAAGTCTGTGTGCTGTGCTGCGACCGTATGGTAGAGTAAAGCATTTGATTTTAACAGTGGTACAACTGCAGTTTATGCTGCGAAATGCATTTAATATGTATCTCGGATAAAGAATAAGTCAAGCTCGTGCTGATATATTTGTAAACCATATTTGAGTTCTCGCTGCGACCCGTCTCTGAATTTGCTTTTAATGAGGCGTTCTTTGTTTGCTCTCTTTGTTTTACGTTAAACTGTCTTTGGCTTTATTGTCTGGTAGATCTTTTGTAAGACTCATCAGGCTGTGGTATTCTGACCCATTATGTAACTACACTGGATTACTTCCCATAATTTTAAACGCTCCATATTGGCTTTGTCTAAACTAGAATGACATTCTGAGATTTACAGTAAAAGTCACCAACAACACTCAGCACCAGCAGTTTTACTTGGCTGGGACCAGTAGCTTATTGTTGTTTTTGTTAGCAAATGTTACCTTGTTACTATAAATTCTAATGGCATCATAGGTGAATGCACCAATATGTTTAACAGGCTCCAATTTGTTGGGGTTCATAGAGCATGAGCATGTTACTTAAATGTGCGATTTAAGACAAAATGATTTATCATTGTACAGCCATTTCTTTTGAAATAACTGATGTCGAAGCCAAAAATTCAGATGGTTGTCAAGAATAGGGCATTCCTTTTAGTTAAAACTTTAAAATATTTTAGTGATACATAAACGTGACTCAAATGTGACCGGAAGACCATGTCCTGCTGCCATAAATCATACACCAAATGTGTATTAGTTTGCTGGTTAAAGTAGTCCTTCATTTTTAAAATATAGGCTGGTTTTAAAAGGAAAATTGGGCACGGGGCAATGTACACAGAGAAGATGTAGAATGAAAAAAACATTGTTGGATACCATACAGTAACACCCCCTTTTCTTATTAAACCTCTATTTGCAAGTTAAACATCCTCTACCCGACATATCCAAGGCTTTTTGTAACTTTTTCTATCATCAGGCAAACCTTCAGACGTGGTTATTTCAACATCTGCACCCCTCTGCAGAGGTTTCGGAGCCACTGACCTCAACAAAGCACAACTCTTCCGCTCCCATTTTAGCTCACTCGATCTCGACCGGGTCCAACCTGCTGCACCCCACCGAGGGGCCACGTAAATATTTCAACAGAAATGTGCTCATTGCACAATTAACTATTTCCCCCCCCCCCCCCCCATCGCTCGAAGCCACATACATGCAGGCGCTGATGCATGAAGTGCAGATGATTGGGTGTACACACACATGAACACACACGAACATGTAGATTTTCCTCCTACTGTATTTATACAACTGCTCTGTGAGTAGCCTATAGTTACACACAAACACATATATACAGAAATGTGCACACACACACACACACACACACATACACACACTGTGATTTGATGACTTTTGATGCTAATGAGCTGTTGTGGTGTTTACCCGACACGCATGGTGGATATCGCATGGGGGCAGCCGCCGCCTGATTTTAATGATGTTTATTTGGCAGACGTCTGAGGAGTTAACAAGATTGTGTGTGTTTGTGTGACTGGCAGATGTTTAAGATGAGGGAGGGAACGCATCAAGCAGATAACTCCCGCAGATAACCGAGCTGAGTCGCGACCCAGTGTTCGCCGACTGAAGGAACACAACTGGCACCTTGTATGTCTGCTGTTTGAGTTTTTATACGGCATGTTCTAATTGTTATTCCCTCATCTCGCTGACTGTTGACGCATGTTTGCCTCTTTTGAGACACATTTGTTAGGCCATCAGAGGGCAGGCTTCAACTCACATTAATGTTAAGATGAGTGAGCAGTGAAAAGAAAAACAACTAAGATTCATGGATGTTGTAGAAATGAAAATTCTTTATTGTTAAGAATGGAGTAGTGTTTGAATAGAAGAGGAAGCCAGGTTTTTTGGTGAATTAAAGGTGGTCAAATGGACATACTCTGTTATATCCAGTGTGTCCTTGGCATAATACGTGATCATTTATTTTGTAAAGAGTTTCTCCAATTTGTTTAGCGGAGAGGAGTATCAGTATTTTTCAGTTGATGTCAACAGTCTTTGAAGCAAACACATGCGATTGTGACGAAGTGCCCCATTAACATTATTGGGTTTTATGGTAAATTATCATTCCCGGCTTCACTGCTTGTTTGTTTACAGTATTTGCTTAATAATCTGATAACTTCATGGTCCAATTTGTCTGATTTCAGCAACAGATCAAGGGTCATGGTTATCTGACGGGGAAATCTCTGTGTGTGTGTATTTGTAGCTAATTCAGCATCTTCATTTCTATTGGCTGGTTTAACTAACAAGGCCGGGTGATGGTGATAAAAGAACACCTGTGTGAGGGGCTCTGTTTCTACACAGACAGAAACAAAGGGCTGCGGAGCTGATGATTATCTTTGCTTATTTCCTAAGATCTTCCTTTCTGAGTTTGTTTTTTCTTTTAAGATGATGAAAGCAAAAACCTTCAAACAATCTAACGTCTAGATTTGTTTGGTTGGTCTTTTGTTTGAAGCTGAATGATGAATTTGCTTGTTTAAACAAGTAAATTATGGATTCTTACACTGTTTGGAAGAGCATTTGTTTGTGAAAATTCAGGCAATTTACACACCTAAATCCCAAAACTAGAACAAAGAAGAACATCTCACTCTCCCTAATTGAGTCCTTTGACTATATTCAGTGTTCGGATTGGCCAGAATCCACTCTGCACAGCATTTGATGAAACTGATGGAAAATAAAGTGCAATATTTTAGGGGTGTCGGCTAAAAAGACGACACAAATCCTGAATATTATTATACCCCTTTCCATCAGGAGACAATACCTGATGGCTTCAGCTGCAATGGGGAAGAAACTACTAGAGGAAGGATAGAAAGGCAAAGAAAAATACCTTAAAAAGCACTAGTTAAACAAATAAACCCAGTCCTGTTAAAGATGATAAATGTGATTTTTGAATACCACATTAAAGTTATCTGTCGATGCTATTTGGATTGAAGGGCCCGATGCATCTCAAAGTTTCCACCCCGAAGTGTCCATTTTATTTCTCTCTCAGTAATCCAACCAGAGGCTCCTCCTCACACCCTGCCTCACTTGATCATTCTCCCTCTTCCGTCCTGACACTCAAAGTTATTTCCCAAGCTTTTTGCTGTCTTGATTTTTAATTACACAAAGTCCTTTTGAGTGGAAGGGCTGTGCTGCATCACAGAGCTGCTGGTAATCATAATGTGCTTATTCATTCATGTCACATCCAAAAGGAAGGAAGGAAGGAAGGTGGGTGTAATTGAGTCCATAGCAGATACATGGCTCCTTTGTTGAGGCCAGAGAGGTGTGTGTGTGTGTGTGTGTGTGTGTGTGTGTGTGTGTGTGTGTGTGTGTGTGTGTGTGCGTGTGTGCGTGTGCGTGTGCGTGTGCGTGTGCGTGTGCGTGTGCGCGTGTATGAAAAATACATTTGATTCACAGAACTTCTTATACACCTGTCCTACAATGTGAGGGATACAGTATGCAGTGTATAAGAAGTTCTGTGAATCAAATGTATTTTTCATAGCTTGGAAAAAACAAGATCTGAGTAGTGTAGCATGTTTTGAGCTCTAGTAAAGATAAAAAAAGTTGTTTTTATATTCCATTCACTTTTCAACAGTCAACAGCCCTATCTCTTCCACGAGGCATATACTGAGCCTCAGGCATAAGAGCAATCTCCAATAAGTCTTAAATTATAAATGGTATTTCTTTTCCAAAGGTTGTAATATCATATAGGTGCTTTAATCACGGGTTCATACAGAATGCCTTTCATGCTTTAATCACGGGTTCATACAGAATGCCTTTCATGCTGCGCATTGCTAACGTTCAACATGGTAACACTAGCAGCTCTAAGCAACTATGCTACTGGCAGTCGAAATTGCCAGGAATAAATGTTGTCTGCACTGTTTCTGAAAAACTATGGAAATGTTACATTTAGCAGTTTACGTGGTATATAGAGTTATTCTCAAAAGTTACGCGTTATATTACGACAACACTTAAAGTGGACCTATCATGCTATTTTTAGGCAATAGCATAGGTCTCAGATATATAAATATATATAAAAAACATGTCTATGAAGTGTTTTGCTCAAAATACCAAACAGATCACCCATTCTAGCCATGCCTCATATCCCTCTATTTCACTTCCTGTTTCAAAAGTGCTGATGGGGTATAAAGCTTTAAAAAAAAAAGGGCCTGGCCCTCCCATTTGACATTCCTGCCCTCCCCCAATAAACACGTTTTTTATTATTTATAAAAAAGAATACACCTATATGCCGTGAGCTGATTATCGAGCCTTCATTGTAACAGTCACGGGTGTACTATGTATGTGCGTGTGGGGAGTGTTGCAGTAGAACATTCCACTGTAGCGCCCGGTACATTAATGGGAAACCCTACATGTTTGAGCAGCCTCTATGAAACGTCAAGCTACCCCAAAAGTAAATCTCTGGTGTCAACTCTGGCCGCGGCGCATGACTGTTTTGTGTGCCCTCCCATGAAAATCATATGCCCTCTCTGTAGATTTGTTCTTCAAAAAGTGCATTTTGCATGATAGGTCCCCTTTAAGTCCTTTCGGTGGGATCATAATTTACTAAATGAATATCATGCTTTATTTGAGAAGACTTGAAACGAGGGATTTAGACCATAAACTCATTAGGAAAATGTTTACTATGGTAAAAGACCAAGCGAGAAATAGGGGGTGTTTCTCAATCGTGAGTAAAGCTGCTTCCGAGCCACTATTTCAAGCATACTACGTCATCGAGTGCCGCCGAAGTACTGTTCCAATCTCCAGTATACTTGGAAATCTACCGAGCCCGGCGTACTCCGTTTGGAGAAATATCGAGTGTGCACATGAGTAGACTTCGCGGCCTTAAAATCCCCACAATGCTTTGCGCACGGACCAATTTCCCCAAATCTGTGGCGGAAGATGTAAGGCGGGGCCTCTCATATGACGCACACCTGCACACTTGCTAGCGTGTTCCACACTTCGTTTTCCGAATGCCAGGAAGTATTCTTGACTCGCTTCTGAAGCAAGATGCTCGGCAGACATGTGCTACCAAGCAAGCGTACTCGCGATTGAGAAACACCCAAGGTCATTTTCTCATAGACTTCTACTCATTCATACTTCTTTTTTGGAACCAATGTAGTTGCCCCCTGCTGGCCATAAGAAACAATGCAGGTTAAAGTAACATTTCAGACCCAAAGCTACCTCCACATCTTCTATACAGTCTATGGTTTCAACTGAGATGCAAGGTAAACACAGAGAAACTGAGTCTTTGCTCTACTTTCAGAAGTATTCTTTTCCTGCCAAAAGTAGCAGAATTACTGCCCACACAAGACTTAACCGTATTGCGTTTTACACCACCTGTGTTCAATCAAGCCTTTCAACAAGAGATAAATACAGTATTCATCATTGTACTCACAAAACTACATCTCAGTTTTGCGCCTATGAAAGATTGCTATAATAGTATATTGGATTCTAAATTGAGTTAAGCGAAAGTGAGTTTCCATGGACATGCTTCCTCTGAGTTAGATAATTACATGGCATATCACAAGGACATGACATGTTGATGTCTGTGCATGTCTTTGCAAGTGATGTGCTAATGAACAGGCCTGAATGTGTTTCAGTCAGTTCACCCTGCACTCTGTCTGCAGCCTGACTCTAATTACTGACAAGTCCTTTTGGATAAGACTCAATTATCTTTCACAATAAACAACTCTTCTAGTCTTACTTTCGACCTCAAAGGAAGGCTGAACTGAACCAAATTACCTGGGCATGAGAACTGGCCTAAGTTATATATACTGTACCAAAGTGGGGCCCAATGGCTCTTTTCTGATGCCCCAAACCCAGAGAATAATAGGGAAATACAGGCACTCTTTAGAAAAAGACACATTTAGTAAGTCATGCATGATGATTCAGAGTCTATCATTGATTTTAAGGAATATAATTCAAATTATACTTGATGTGTTTGTCCCTGGACTCTATTTGATTCCAGGTGAGCCTTTGTGCCTTACCTTACCGCTCATTATTTCCGTCCATATTTCACCTCCCTTCTTTGTGAAGCACTTTTCAAAAAGTATCTTTCATTTTAAAAGTGCCTGTAATGTCTCAAATTATGGTGGTAATGATTTATTGGCGTTAGAACCGCTACACCCAGCACCTTTTTAAGCCAGTGTTTTCGCTCTTTTGTGTCTCTTTCACAGCCTGAGTCAGGAGTAGATTGCCCACTGTGGTCAGCTGTTTTCACATCTCCCAGCAGCGCTGTAATACACACTGGACTGATGCTGGTGATAAATGATCTAATCCAGAGAAGACCAACATTTCACTCCTCCCTCTGGGCTGCAGATGAGACAATCCACTCCTCATAATTATGTCTGTGTTGTGATTTAGTGAAGAGCTGCCTGCTCACTTAGAACTGCTTACCTTTATCATTATGGCTTCATTAGATGGTCAGCATTTGTCTGATCCAATGTAATATTAGGAAGACTAATTGTCAGCGTTTGAGTTTAAAACAATTTGTCTTTTATGTTTCACTGCTTTATCACTTGGTTTTCTTTGGCCTCCTTTAAAACTAAATCCACATTTAACCCAGATGAGTGTACAGAGCTATTGCAGGACTGTACATTTCGGTATAAACAATTCTAGTATTCTAGGTTTATTTTCATTTACTTAAATTTTTAACTTCTTTTTAATTCAAAAGTCAATGCAGACATTTTGAACGCTGCCTTTTATCTTAGCCCTTTTCACCACTTGGTGGCAGTCTTAGAACACAGCAGGTCTGGTTCAGTTAGACTTCCATATGTTTCCAAAAGTGCATGGATGTACAATATGTGTGAATGTACACTTCTTACAATTGGTTGTTGCAGGAATCTAGGAAACAAGTCAAATGGGTAAAAATGGATGAGTAAAAGGATTAGGCCTCTCTTTGCATGCTGCAGCTCCTAGTTTTATTCAGATTTTCTTATAAAAAGAACTCCAGATTTTGAAGTGATTCAAAATGAACTTGAACCCAAATATCGAAAATGACATTCCCAGAACAAATGACTATATCTTCACTTCTAAAAGGGGTAAATTACTAATCTTTTTTCTCAAAGCAATGATAAACCTGTGAGTTGGATGTCGAAGAGTCAGAATCAATATAGAATCTTTTTTATTTTAAAGTAAATTTCAGATTGAACATAGTAAAAAAAATGTAAATTATAGTGTCCGTCCAAAAAAAAAACATTACTTATAGTGAAAACCACCCTTGAATGATGGGATAGTAGACTGAAAGCTTTAGGAATCCAAACTATAACATATAATAAGTACCGTGTATCAAGATTGATGCAAAACAAGTGACATTTGACCTTTTTAGAGAGGTTTAGCAAAAAATAAAACACTTTTGGAGTCATTTGGGTGGATTTGCCATATCTCTGGCCCCCCTCGGTCGATTTTTATGATTGACACCTCTTTTGAACCGTTAGAGCCAATAGAATCGAGGGGAGGTTCCTAAATCCATCTAAACATTTCCATAGAGAGGCGAAGTCCCTCCCTTTCCGGGGGACCTCCATGGGACCTTATTTCGGAAAAAGTATGTATTGAAGTCAATGGGGAGAGAAAGATTATCTTTCGATCCCGTTTTAATTGTGCCACGAATTACGAATTACCCCCATCACCCCAGCCACAAACTGTTCAGTCTGCTGCCGTCTGGCAGGCGTTACCGCAGCATCCTGACAAAAACAACCAGATTCAGAGACAGCTTCATCCCGCAGGCAATAAGACTGTTAAACAACTGAACTGCTGAAACAATTTCATAACATTCATCTGCTACTTAGTAATTATTTATCTATTATCTAATATATCATTCCAATAACTTGTATATAGACTCGTATTGCACTATTCCACTTTTTTTTCTCTCACTTTTTTTTAAAAACCATTTTTCTTTTTGTATTACCTTTTAATATAGTATATTTATTGTCTGCTTATCTGTACTATTGTGTTGCATTGTTGGTGAAGCCTGTGACCTAAGATTTTCAACGACATAATTACTCTGTAGCTATGTTAGTTTGACAATAAAGAACCTTGAACCTTGAACCTTGAACATATGATGTTTGTCAATTTAAAAGATAATTTTCCAAGTCAAAAAAAATAAAAATGTGTCGTAAAACTGTGAAGTAACACTTTTTTTTGGTGTGAAACCGCTCAATGAACTACATCTCCCATATCGCACCACACACCAAGACGGCCGTCACGTTGACACATTTAACTTCTTTCTTTCAGAATGAGGCGAAAAGTATTAAAAGAGGTGAAAATCACTACTCTGGGCATGTTGAGAGCTGTACATACACACAAGGGGAGTTAGTCGGTTCTGTAAGAGCCATGCAGGACCGGGATTCTGGGATTTGTAGTCTTTCTAGTTGCGTATTTTTCATAGTCTTATATTTCAACAGTTTTACGACAAACTGTGACTTTTTTGACATGGAAATCATTTTTTAAGATTGACAAACATCATATGTGTAATTCGTGGCACAATTCAAACGGGATCGAAAGATAATCTTTCTCTCCCCATTGACTTCATAATTCATAATTTTTCCGAAATAAGGTCCCATGGGTCGGAAGTAGATGGGCGGGACTTCGCCTCTCTATCGAGGAGTGAGAGTGATGCGCACGCAGTTTGCCCAAAACCGGAAGCTGGGTTCTAGCTCTAATAGCAGCTAATATGAAATCTCCGTTTTTTGACAAAAATGGAAGGATGGATTATCGGTAATCATTTCAAAGTGACACAGACACATTGGATTAACCTTCAGCAGCGTTTTTTTCGTTTTGATGCCATTGAACAGAACTTTTGATCAGAAAAACAGCACAGGTAAGACTATTTGCCGTTTTGGCTCAGTAAAGATACGCTGTTGTCTGGGTTTGCCTGAGCTGCCGCGAGTTTTGGTCGCACAGTGATTATACTTATACCGCTAAAATCTGTGGAATCTCAGCTTTCTATATATATATATTGTTTGTGCAGATCCAATAAGGGCTAATTCAGAGGCTCGGCGTTAGAGTTGTGTTTTGTTTCGGTAAAAATGGTTTATGTCGTCAGTTAGCTGAGTTTCTTGCCGTTAAGTGGGTTCATAGTTTGTTAAATGTTAAGAAGCCCTCAGACGCTGTTTCTTGCAGATGTTGCGTTTTTGCCCCCACCCCTGGGTCCGTGGGGCTCAACAGGTTAACCTGACTTTGTCAAACTATATTCAAGTCTTTCCACTGTCAAGAACGTTTTGAAAATGGCAATGTTTTCTAAAATGTATATAATCTACTGACTGAAAATAGTTTATTTCTTACTTGATATGTTGAATTGTATGTGATTTGTGATTTGAAAGGCTCAGTTGAAGTCCTAAAAGAATAAAACAATGCATAAAGAAAGGCGCTGACTGCAGTTCGCAGTATTTCCATTCAATTCTGTGAGAAGGCTGAGAGGTGAGTGTTCTTTTTGATTCTCCAAAGCTTAAAGTGTCACTTGGCAGGTGAGCGCGTACAATTATGAAATTAAATGTGAAGGTAAACTCTAAAAAAGGACAAAACGTTTAAAAAAGTATAAAAGATGAATGCCTGTTAATGCTTCAAAACTATGGACATGGTTGTCTCTCATTTTTTTCTCAAGTGAGACAAGTAGGGGATTAGGGAGTCACAGGAAAAACAATTATGTAACACTCTCCTCTTAATGGGAGTTTTCTTGAGCGGACTTGACCATCAGCATGTCACCATCTCCGCCTCAAACACCCGGTCGCCATATTCCGGTCAGTTTGGCTTCCTACCAGGTTACCATAGCGACATGACGTGGAGGTATAGGAGCGAGCGAAGCAGCAAGTGTTGAAGATGAAGATGAAAGGAGGTAGAAGGCTGTAATCAGATTGTCTCCTTCGGTCACACCTCGGATCCATCTTCTCCCCTCCGCCGACCCACTCCCCGCACACCCGAACCCACAACCACATAAATCACAATCGGCCACAAGTCACCTCTCATTGCTGCACCCAACCGCAGATCCCACAGGAGGGGGGGGGGGGGAGGGGGAGAGAGAGAGAGAGAGGTTTCCTTCACTCTTGGCCGGACTCAGGCTTGTCGGGTTGGGGGAATGTTTAGTGACCCGAGCCCTCGCTCCACCCCATTTCCACAGTCAACTTCCAGAAGCTCCATGGCTTCTTTACTGATACAGTTTCTTACAGCGTGGTCAAATGAAGATGGATCAGGGGTTCACGGTGTAATGATTCTGTTTTACAGGCAGCTCGCTGGCAGAAAATCCTGCAGCTGAGGGACGGCTGTTTCTCTCTACTCTGCCAACTTCTTTTATATCCCTCATTTCTGAACCAGAAGTTTGAAGTTTCATTGACATCAATCGGCCACCCACCATTTTCCTTCTTTCCCCCTTCATTCTTTGTCGTTGTCACTGATCCCGCAGGCTATAAAACCATATAAAACTATAATCAAAGTTTCAGTGATCGACGCAGAACCACCGAAGAGCTTCATAATTAGAAAGCGGCTCATAATTACAGCGTGGTCACAGGCTGTTAGCTCGCTCGCTCAGCTGCCCTGCGTGGGATGGCGGCTTCCTGCGATGTGTTTGTATGTGTGAGTGTGTTTGTGTCAGCTTCCCTCAGAGAGGTCAGGTTGAAGTTTAGAGGGAGAGCAGATGCGCTACCCCATACTGCCTATACACCAGCTGGGTGCTCTGTCAACATACCATCGCTGCAGTCACAATCAAGGAAGCGAGAACATGTGAACTTCATTACAGAAAAACAGTTCTGATTATACTTTGTATTTTTCTGTTTGGAAATATGAGAAGACCTTTAGCCACGCAGAAACAGTGATAGGATTTTGCAATATTATCTAAAGGCCATCTTAATGTTTGTAGTTGTTGCCGGGTAACATTGTTTCATTATCTTTATAAATGTTTTGCGTGGGAGTTTCTTCTCACATTCTTCTGGGACTCAAGGGAGACAATTAGCGCTACTACACTAATCACTAAAATAGATTTATTTAAATAATCTAATACTGACCTTCATTAATAAGGTGAAAATTAAAACATTTTCAACAACAACAAAATCTAATGTTATGTTAAGCTGTGTTAGAACTGTGGGCTGTAGCTTCATATTAGAGATTTACATTCGTATCAATATTCAAAGCTAAATCTTGGCAACATAAGCAATGAGAGTATACACTGAATTTCGATTAAATAACCATTTAAAAGTCATCTGAAAGTAGCAGACATTTATTATCCCTTAAACATGTTACAGTACGAGCACTGCATAATCCAAATAAAGTGGGACCCTCGTAATTATTCAACTAATTTCATCAGATTATCCTTGTCATTAAGCAAGCAACTGAGCTAGACTCCTGCTTGGCCTTTTCAAAAGCTGGGAAAAATGTGTGTGTTGCTGCGATGCGAGGTGTTTACTCGGGTCACTTGCCAGACGAGGCCCCCTCTCCGTCTCCACGGCTTAACCCAGATACGCCGATTTCTGTGTGTGCCATTTGGCCTCCATCGACTCCCATGATACCAGAGTATGTTGGTGACAATGAGCACAGGAGTGGAAAGTGGACATCTGGTGCACCTGTCCAACACCGCACACACTCTACAGCTGCCTTTTTCAGAGTGTACGCTCAGGTTGTGTGATGATTTGGCGGTCATGCGTGGTGACGCTCAGGATCACTGAGACCCGAGTACTGGCCCACCAACCAACTGGCTGACCATATGGATGGAGACTACATCCTGCACTCTCCTCTGCACTCCTTCTCCCTTCGCCCCCTCTCTCACCCCTTCTTTCCTCTCCTCTACTCACGCCCCCCCACCTGCCCAAGTATCCCTCCTGGCCATAGCACTCCTGCTGACTTGCTCATTCTTTTTAATGAATCATTGGGTTCACCTGCACCGGAGTGGAAATTCCACCCTCGTCATCCCCCATGTGTCACACTGGGTTTTATTTCGTGCTCCTGCTGGAGATTCGTAGGGACAGGCAGGCGCATGATGCATGGAAACTATAAGATGAGATGAGATTTTAATCATCCCCTTGCTGAAAAAGTGGCTGTTGCATTAACACATAGTAATAGGGGTAAAAAGAGTTCATAACATTTCTTAAAACTGTCATGTGCTATGAGAAAGGCTGCTTTTAAATTAGCTTCTCTAACAAAGTGTATCTTACATTGATGTTTTCTATCAGCTCTCTTTTTGAAAAAAAAGTGTTTGTCGAACTTAGTATCCATTATTAGTTTAACAAAGTGAAACAACAATTGATCTGGTAGCATTTAAGATGCTATGCTAACTTTATGAAACTTTCCTCCTGCGTCGGGGGTGGTTTGCGTCATTTAAACATATTTTTCTCATATATAATATCCACCCCAGACCACTCTTGATTCCCCCTCATTGGACAGGGGTAAGTGGTGTTCAATAAAACTAAATGCTCTTTATTCACAAACTAGCCGCTAACTTTGTTTGCCATTTGATTAGTGATGGGCGGGTAGCATGCAGTGTGTTGAGTACTTTTATTAGGGATTTGTCTGTGTTATTTTTAGAATGTGTCTCAGAATGGATCCCTTGTCTTTTTGATCTGCAAACTATATCTACCTACGGGTACAAATAAATTGAACATTTCTGCTCGCAGCAACAACAATAAGCTGGAAGACTCTAAAACGCCCTTATGAGCTTAAGGGTACATGAAGAATCTGGGCTAATTCTGTGTAGGTTACACAAAGATGTGACCAATTTTTAATACACAGATATTGATCAGAGCAGCTTAATTGAGTGAATTTCACATTAAAAAAGGATATTAAATATCCTCTTTACATACTAATTTGATTGTTAGCATCCATTACTTCACTAAACACAGGGTAAAACCTCCTCCCATTGAGCTTCCTTAGGACCCTGGTTTGTTTCTAAACACAAGGCAATTTGCACATAAATGAACAAACTACAAAACATCTCCAAGTGTTTTTCTATATTGAATAGAAAAATGTAACCTTATGAATAATCACACCTTTTTCTACACGGCCATCTGCCTGTACCAAAACTCCCCTGGCATTGTAGCTGAAGATCCACAACACCTCTCCCTGTGATTCCTTTGCCCTCCTTATGACAAAAGTAACAATTAGTGTGATTCCCATAGCAGTGCTGGCTTCATACTTTACTATCACCCTCAGCCTATTCCCTGGCTACACACGGGCGGCTTTGGCACAATGCTATTATCCAGGCCAGCCCATCGGAAATAGACTGAGAAGTGAGCTTATTGATTGTCTCTGTGTGAGAGGTGGTTGATTTTCTCTCTCACCTGTATCACCTCTCTCTCTCTACCTCTTTTCATGTCTGTTGCTTTCTCCCCTGTTGCATTACAACCCAAGGCTGTATCTGGGGGAAGAAAAGTGAACCACACAATCTTACAGAAACACCATACTTTGTGTTCATCTTTTCATTTTCCTGACTGTGTTTCTGCCGGCCCTCAACGCCAAATGTCAAAGCACAGACACTTACACACAACCATGGAAATTCATGAGCACTCAAGCGCATCTTTTCTAGCGTGTAACCACATGGAGTGAAACTTCAGATTCAAATGATGAGATCAAACGGGCACTATAAATCTCGTTGTTATCATTATTCCCCCTTATTGAATGTTTGTGCATAGGAAGAGGGAGAAGAGAGAGAACAAAAATCGAAGCCATTAGGCCTCTCCAACACTGTCTCTGTGTTGAAAAGATACAGGGGGAGTACTACACGGGGAACCGTGTAGTACTCCCCCTGTATCTTTTCAACGTGGGGAGAAGCTTTTTGGCATGGACAGTCAATATATTATCTGCCCTTTCACACCTAATTCTGTTCCAGTGGCCACTAACACACCACTGTTTGATTTACAAGAGGCCATTTAATATTCATGCATGCCTGGGAGACATCAGCCCAACTCTGCGGAGACAGCTGGAGAGTTATTGGCTGTGTGTGCTCTGCGAGGTTTGTGTCTATTTGCGATCGAAAGGCGAAGCTGCGACTTGTTTCATCTCACTCTGGAAAGGGCCACCTTTCGCATCTCAATTATCTCACTTTCTCATTGTCTTTCATTGTTTGCCTTCATCTTCAGGCTCCTTCTCTTTTACCCCCCTCCGCTTCCCAAGTCTTGAAGCCTCTCTGAGTCGCAAATACAGACGGGGTCCTTCCACATCTCCTGCAGGCGTCGTGCCATATGCCCTGACTTTTAATAACCCCGGCCGCTCCTTCTGGGAGCGCGGAGGAAGAGATTAGAAACCGAAGAACATCCAATATTTCTGAATGTCATCAGCACTAAATAGCCACGTCCTTTAAGCGCCCGAAAGGAATGTATGTCAACCTCAGCTCCTGCTGCTGTGAATGCATGATGTGAAGGAGGGAGTGTGCTTGAAGGGGAGAAATTACATCTCCCCATTTGTGTGTTTCTCTTTCTGCGTCTGGACTTATCAGCATATTGGTGTGTGAAACAACCTCCTTCATATGTATGTGTCCCGAAGGTGAAGTGTATACTAGATTGGCTGGTGGTTTGCGGCCAGATTCTTCGCCTCTTGTTTGCACTGGCATCAGGCGTAACCTTTTCCGTAACGGATCCTTATCCACACACACACACACACACACACACACACACACACACACACACACACACACACACACACACACACACACACACACACACACACACACACACACACACACACACACACACACACACACACACACACACACACACACACACACACACACACACACACACACACACACACACACACACACACACACACACACACACACACACACACACGGGACTTGGAGGAGAAGCCAACTGTCAGCAACAAGAAATCATCAGCACCATCATCTGCACTCTCCCCTGGCCTCGTGTGTGTGTGTATATACACGTCTAGATCTTGGTGTGTGTGAGTGTAAATGCTGTCTAGCAGCATAGAGGGGCTGAGGTGAGTAATTGCCTTGTTTCTGTGGGCGGCAAGCTGTGGTGGTTTGCTCTCACTGTAAATTTAGAAGAATTCTTAATGGAACTGTCAGATCTCAAAATGTTGCGCCCTATTTTATTTCTTTCCAATGATAAAAGAGATGCCTCAGTCGTCGGCACACAACGTTATTCTTGTTGTCACGAGAGGAAAGACTTGATGGGAGACGTACAGCAGTGTCATTAAAATAATGTGTGGAAAAGAAGCATTCACTTCAAAATGGAAGCACGTCGTGATGAAGCTGATTTTAAACTGTAGCAGTAAGACTATTAGCGTTTGACAGAAATCAATGCTTTGCCTGCAATTCCCATAAATTCCATATTTCATCAGCAGCCTGTCACGTTCTCGATCTGGCAGTTTGAATGTGTGCAAAGGAAACGCACTTATACAAAGAATGAGTTAAGGATAACCTTGTGCTTCTCACCACTGTGATCATTTTCTCACCACATAACATAGATGTTATCAGTCTCCCTCTTTCCCTGCTCTCTATCTGATCAACTCTTTGTTTTGTCACAAGTCCTGATAATCCTATTTTCTGCCCAGGCAGCAAGATATCGAAATTTTTTCCCCCACAAATGAGTGTAACAAAGAAGACAAGCTGCGTAAAGAAACATTTCTGATTGAATAAACCAGAGCTATAGTTGTGCCTTGGATCTAATCCTGATAGCATCACTTGTATTACACATGATCAGGCTATATTGTGCATTATCTTCCCATCAGTAATCCTGTTTGTATCACAAAGTAGATGAACAAATATTAAAGCAAAGATTGGTAGCTTTGAATGCAAGACTACATACCAAACTCACTTTGTTCTATGAGCTTTGAAAGGCTATCGTCGCTAACGAAGGGTTGGCAGTGCAGATTGATGTGTAATTTTTAAAATCTGTATTCAACTTACCTCATGTTGTTTTTCACTATCAACAATCTCAAATGGCATCTACACACAGTATATATGTAGCCCTTAAAAACCAAGAAAAAATCAACTGTTGTAGAAATAATCCATACAAGTTTATTTTAATTAGAATTGGTGGGCGAATCCTTGCTGTGCTACCAGATATACTCCATATTTTAAGAAAATAATACATTGGCATTGCGATGATGTTGTCTGAGAGTGTGAAGGTCACAGCACATAATACTCATAATTGTCTTAAATCCATCCATTGACCCCTCAGGCCTTGTATGGAAGCATCTGCATTCATAATTTCTCCTCTCATATATTACATTTTTGCTTTTAATTTGAAGCCCATCAGTATGTAGCAACCGAAGCTGCAGGGTATAATATCCCACTTAAGTCGCTCTGGGTGAGTCAGCTGAATTACCAAACAGGTGGCTGCAGTTTTTTTGTCTCTCCCAGGTTTGTAAATAAGCCACAGATCCCACTCATGTGCGCCAAAGACGATACTTCTGAGCAGAGGGATGATGAAGGAAGGAAGGACCGGAGACATGACAGGCGATAAAAACAGGGCAGCAGATTAGATTTTGATAGTCTGCATGGAGCACGAAGGCGATAGCCAAAGATGGATATTTGATTGGCTAATGCGACGAGGCGGGTAGCAACAGAGGGCATCCCGTTCTGGCCCTGCTCTCTTTCTCTCTGCCCGGCGTTTTCTCAGCCTTGACGGAACAAGACCACCCATTGGGGACGTCTCTGATCAATGCAGTCATTATCCTTGCTGCACACACACACAGACGTAGGGGACAAATGAGGGAGAGATGTGCTATGACTAGGTCAGAGCGGCAGCAAATGTAAATGTGTCCGGTGAAATATGTTGGAGAACGTCGCACCATTAGCCAGGCTGCAGAGCGAGCACACTGTCTGGCCTCAGGTACAATAACAAGAGGTTTAGGTTTGTCCCTGGTTTTCTCTCAATATTTCCCCATTTGACTATATCTTCTCCCTCTGCTGATTCAAAGCATCTCACTGAGAAGCCCTTCCTGTTTGCACCTGTACACAGGCATTGACGTGTTTATGTTTTCCAAGTGCACCATATGTGATTTCAATCTGTATTTGCGTGTGTCCTCCCATCTGTTTGCATATGGAGGGTGTGGAGGCTCGGTCCCAGAGGAGCAGCAGCGTTCTGAGAGGAACAGTGTAATGATTCCTGTCTGTTAGCTCTGCACCACCTGTACGCACGCCCGTGTTTGCAGACCAGACATTTCTGTTTGCCGTTTCTTAATGGCTTCCCCCCCCCAGCGGCGATAATCCATGGCTTTCTTGTGTGTCGCACAACAAAGACAGAAAAAAAAAATCAAAGATGTTGTTGAAGTGGAAGAAGAAACAAATGCAAGAAGATGAAGAAAGGGGGGTGGAGGTGCAGGAAAGCGCCTGATGGGGGCACTGGAGGACCTGCTATCACTTCCCAGAGAGCTCAGCTGAAGGCAGGAGAGGACTCGGGGACATGGCTCTTTCTCGCATTCTTAAAATATCTGTTTGTGAGAGCACTATGGAATGAGTGTGACATGCAGATTCCTATTTGTTTCCTTATAACCTGCATGGCAGCAGTTTATGCTGTCAGTTTTATGAACACCTATTGAGGAACACTCGGGTGGAGTGAGGGGTCTAAATGCAGCTCAGAGAGCTAAAGCCCGTTGATGGCTGCTTTGAAATGCACAATTTTGCTGTCAGAAGCAATGACCACTTGTATGAATAAGATATAGTCAAGCTAGTTCTTTTAATGCTAGTGGGATTTGTTTGCCACTGTGTAGGTTTTATCATGTCTGCAACATAAGCAAAGGATATGTTTACCAGGCAAAGTGTACATACTGTATAAGAAACAGATTGCATAAACAGAAGTTGTTTTACTTCAAAGAAACAAGCAGAGATCAGCCGAGGATAATTATGTTCTTGTGTGTTTCTATCACAAGTGTATAACCTTTTCTTAGCCGGATGGATGGTTGGAGTGACCATCATTGTGACAGGTCACCCTTGAAGCCAATATACTGCCGTTAGGGGATGAAGCCTCTGCGAAATTGCAACTGTAGCTCTAGGAACACAGCTGGAGACACATCACCCTGTCATTCCCCCAACGGGACTGAGGACTTAAGTTGTCAGTGCGCCTCAAACAAAGCGCTTGTTGAATGGTCAAAATAAAAAGCAGGATTTGAAAGTCTATTTCGAGCTCTATGTTTTTCTTTCGGCCTTCACACTGCACTTTTCCTGCGTACATTCAACAGCATGAACGCATTTGAAGGAGTAACTGTCTCAAAGTGGGCCACTTTATCCCCATCGTAATGACAGCTTTCAGAAAGTTTTAGCCTTACCTTTGAGTGTAGTCTTTCATCCAGCTATAAACACTTTTGCCAGGTTTTGACATGTTCGAAGCTACAACACCATTTCAGCCTCTATTCAAGAAACATGTGACTTTCTCCAGAAACGTACACGACTTTGAGCTGTGTCGACTTTTAACAGAGGAGTGCTAGAACATAAAATAATGACCTGGTAAGAAGGAATCTGGTCTGCCACTGCATCACTTTTACTGTCAACACTTTCTTTGGCAAATATTGCCTTCATTGGACTGAAGTCCACATTTCTTTTCCCGCCCTCCCATTTCTTCTGGCACTGGACATCTCCATCTCAGCTGCTACCTTAAAGTGCCCTAAGAGGTGATTCCCTTGCATCCTAAAGAAAATAAATGGAGACGAACTATTGAAGGACTGAAGATAATGCACTATAATTTGAATACAAGCAACATCATTGTCAGCTAGGAAGTGCAAGGTTGCCACTAAGGAAGTAAGGCAACATTGTTTAAAGAAAAAAAAAGTCTTCGTAGGAAGGAGGTTGGGGTAAAACTCAACGTTGACAAAACCTAATTTACGTATTTAACTCTGTAATCTAACGTAACGATGCCACTTTAAAGGCGCACTGATTGCTCATGTTTCTGGAGGATACAAAAACAGTAATCCCACTGGTAGGGAAGCATGTGCTGCTGACAACCAATAATATAAATGGACTTCTAGTTTGTGAATGCTGGATCTCACAACCATATGACAGCTACACACTGCCAGAGATAAACATGACTAGAATAATTTAAATGATGGCACAACAGAATGTCTTTCCTTCTTCCATCACTCCCCTCTCTTCCTCCTCCATGTCTCCCAGAGTTGGACAGCGATGGCTGGTCCCACAGTAGAGTGGGACGCCCTATGGTCCTGTCTCTGCGGGTAAATCAGAAGGCCTTGTACCCGTTCTTACCCATGGCACATCTTTGCACCAACATATTGGCCTGTTTTTCTCCCCGACGTGCTGAGATAAGATGTCTACCCCCAGGGAGAAGGCTGCACACACAGACATTCACACTCATCCCCCAATGTCAGTTGAACGCCTCTTAGAAGGTGACAGTTCTTGTTTGTCCATGTCCTGCTGCTTTCTCCCCGGGAGCAGGGCTGACACTGGAGCAGCGCGCCTCAATCATCCACAGTCATAACCAGAAAACAAGTCGGTGGCAGGAGGAAGAAGAAGAGGAAGGAGGAGAGGCGGAGGAAAATGACTTAAACAAAATACCCCTCGGGGGGTTTGAGACTCGGGTCGTAAGGGTGATTGGAGACCGGAGAGAGGAGGTATCAGTTAGAATTTTCTGGAGGGCAAACTGCCTTACAGCGGCAGTCATTTCAGTCACACTGGATGAGGTGCATTAATATTGGATTGTGCTGCACCTTGCCTTGACACAGACTGAGAGACAGAGGAAAGGAGCATTTCTATCCTGTGCTGCAGGAAGGCGATATAGACATCGTGCCAAGTTAAATCCAAGGCTAGAGGTCGGACGGAAGCTGTTTAAAAAGAAGCTAATTCAGGTTAGATAGCTTCCAGTTTACTTAAAGCCTCTGAACACTTGGTTGGAAATCCTAAGTAATATATTCTCACTTTATATTCTTGCGAAGTGATAAACAATCATGGTCTAAGTTTATATTTTCGACAGTGTTAATCTGCTTCCTCTCTGTGTGGGTGTACTTTGATCAGATCTGATTGACTGTGCTGGCAATATAAATCAACAACCTCACAACTGCCATCGCAATTTAAATCAAATATAGCCAAACTCTAAATGATGCACAGAAATTACAGGCATTGCCAGTCCAAATATTGTGTCAGTGAATAACCCTGCTATTCACAATGAGGAGCTTGTATTATGCTATTTTTGTTAGCATAATTGCATGAATGTAAGATATTGATTAATTCAGCTATTTTTGTACATTTTAAATATGAGTATGAAGTGAGCTTTTTTCATAAAACCTGCTTATTCTGAAGAATGTCGGTATTTCCTAGTAAATGTTTAGTTGCTTTAGTAAACTAAAGTTTTCTGAAAACAAGTGTATGGTGTTACTTGCTAACCACAGGAATTAGAGTAGGTTAGCAGAAGTCAACAGAAATGCTTGTAGCTCCATAAGGCTGTAAATAGGCATACAGTAGCAGTGCTTGAGCTAAATAATAATGTCAGTACTGTATGATGACATGCTCGACATTACCTTTCATATTGTTTGATAAAAGTTTTGTCTACGTTTATTCAGATCTTTGAGCTCTCTGTTTAATAGGATCACTTTTTGAGCCATAACCCTAACCCTTACATTGAGTTCCTGACATTGACACTAACCATTACCTCTACTTGCCTAACCCTTACCCCAACACTAACCTTTTTCCAATTGGGGACACTAGTCTTGTGCCCAATTGCACAAGCCACCCCAATTGGTCTTTAGTCTGAAATGTGTCCCATAAGGTAGTCAGACACACACACACACACACACACACACACACACACACACACACACACACACACACACACACACACACACACACACACACACACACACACACACACACACACACACACACACACACACACACACACACACACACACACACACACACACACACACACACACACACACACACACACACACACACACACACACACACACACACACACACACACACACACACACAGCTATTTTACGCTCCTTACTATTAACTTGTTTGTGTGTTTGCTCCCACTGACCAACTTGTATGCAGTCAGTTAGGCTGTTGCTGAAGCATGCCTCGTATCCCCGCACAAGAAGAAGCGACTTCAGATGCATTCTGGCTAATGGAGTCATTAAGGGGAGAATGGTGTCTGTGGATGGTACTTCTGAGCTACCATGCTGAGGCATGCTGGAGAGGACTAGACGGCAAGTAACATTACAGGGTGTAATTACTTCAAGCACCATTAGGAACACAATAACATCTGTGCTTAGCAGAAAATAAAGTCCAGCACGTTATCTGAATGCATGCGCAACTGGCTTTATGTGTGTCTGCACAAAACAGGGAATCTGTTGCTGGAGCAATCTACTCATTACTTGTTAATCACTTGAATAGGAGGACTTGTTTGCTAACAAAGCGGCAGCTGAGGTAATGACTTGTCACTGCAAAGTACTCTGCACATGCCTGCTGGCAGAGGCCACTGTGCATTCAGCAGGTACAACTCCAGCAGCACTTTGAAAGTTTGAGTTTAATCGTATTTGGCTAGCCTTAGGTGAAGTTGCTTTTTAATAGTTAATGCAAATGTCTCCACATATTACCCTAACTTACTGTTGGAAGTTGACCTAATTACATAAGGTAATATCTGCCTGTTTACAATTGATTGTATCAAACCATGAAGATAATTTTGGTTTAAGTTTTGAGATATACCCTCTGAAAGCTGTGTTGCCACTTCTGACTCTCTTACCCCCCCCCTCTGTAACTGTGCAGTGTATTTATGGCTCTGCTGGGGCTGAGAAAAAAACGACATGTCACTTTGAGAATCCAATATTGTTTCATTTTGTTATTTACCAGAAAACAAAATCTAGGAAAGTACATTTTCCGCTTGGTTTTGTTATTGTTTTAGGTAGTAATTTCCGCCTCACGAAACTTCTTGTCAACAAGGTTTGACAATTTTAGAGGGCTTGATTTGCAAGAGAGACTACGTATAAATAATTATTGCTAAAAAGGTATTTTCGCATGATTCCACCCTAGAGATTTAAGAATTCCTTCAAGCATTTCTAGATGTTATTCGTCTCTCTGGGAAAAAATAAGTGTTTTTGTATTGAATAACAATATATCTTAACAATGAAAACCATCTGTATTTTAAGTTGATAGATTGTGTCATGGTTGATAGTGATATAAGGGATTAGGGCAGTCCTAGATCATAGAGAATTATACTTTTCAATTGCACTATTTCTTCTGTAAAAGGTATTACTGATAAATGTATACAATGCTCGAAGGGAATTCTGCCCACAGCCGAAAAAGAGTGTTTGATTGTTGCACACATTTGAACCCTTCCTACAAAATTAGCATACATTTGCCTTAACTGCTCAAATAGTAAACTATGATAATTGTATGACATATCAAATTTCATTAACATAGAAGAGTAATGTACATCGGCAGCACACTCAGAAATAAACCTTATTTAGTATGCACGCATTGCTTGAGTACACTTAATTTGGTAGTGCAAACACTGTATGGAGAAGATCAATAGAGTTGCATCAGTACTGCAGACGCACAGAAATATTTATGTCTTATCAGAATTGAAAGACTTTCTCATTGATTACTGCTACAGGGACCAGGCTTCTTTCCAATTAACATGTTTGAGTGACTCCTCCACTGTATATATTGATTATTTTATTAGAGCCCCTGCTCGCTTGTTTTTTTAAATGTATTACAATTTATTTTACTATGAATACATACTCACATATTGACATGTTTTATCATTGCATTGTTACACTCAATTACAGTTACCCTCTGTCTGAAACCAGAGCCCAGTCGGCTCTGTTGTGATTGGTCAACCGCTTAGAGATGTCCCGCCCCTTAGCCTATAATGTGCTATATGTTGCAGCACTAGCCAATAGAAGCGCAAGTGTTACAACGTGATGTCACTATGTTCAGGAAGTAAACAAAGGAGTACTATGGAGGTGTTTCAGGCAGGGGGGAGGAGTGTGTGGGAGAGAAACCTCTCTGGAGGGAACTATGGGATTTTAGCCTTTTTAGACCATTTACATGCACACAAACACACTACAGGGAAGAGAAAAAGCATATAAGGCCTCTTTCTCAAAGATAAGGACAAAACGGCACCAAAACATCATCATGACAACGAATAACTTAAATGCAATCGCACGTTTTTTCTGAGTGAAATCGTCAATGAAACATGTATGATCAGTAGAAAAGCATGTAGAGCCCCCCCAACTGTGTACAATGCAGTGTTTCACCACACTCCACCTCACAAATGGATATCATAATAATATATTGATTAAAAAACATTGCATGGTTCCAGCTTTGAGGCCTGACCTCCAGCGTGTGCGAGTGCATTAGTTAGTAGAAATGTGTGAGTGAAGGTGTGTGTGGGCGAGGGACGCAGAGTGAGAGATAAGAGGCTGCTAGTTGCTCCTGACTGAGAAGATGGACTGTTATGGCCTCATTGATCTAAATCTCTCACAGGGAGCCCTTTCCAATCAATACAGAGGGAAGTAGGCAACAGCACTGCTGCTGTTTTGACCACCGCCCCTGCAATATCTGCTCTCCATGTCCCTCTTTCTGTGTTTCTCAAAACATTGTTTTCACACCACCCACCTACAATTACCCCTAGACTCTCAAAAAAGCGAATTGTTCTACTTTTGTTTGGCTTTAGTTAGCTGGCATGCTGTGGGAAAACAGCTATTTTGCTCTCTATAATTATTGGTGTCACATTACTGCGGCTGGTGTAATGCTTCCTGCCACCGCAGCACCTTTACCTGACCTCACCATGCCCACATGCCATCACCGCAGAACAGTGTGTGTGGTGAGAAACAAGTCAAAGGTTAGGGGAAACAATGTTGGTAAGGTACAAAAATAAGTCATACTTAATTCCTAATTGGAGAAACTGGTCAAAAAGGCCAAATCGAGTCAGTAATAATATATGAAGTAGGTCAATACACACATTATAAAGCCACTAGGTCACCTCAATGGGTGTGCATGTATTTGTGTGTGTGTTGGCAAGATGTGGGAAAATACAAAATGATGAGAATGTGTTTTTCTATTATATTTTAAGTGGTAATCTTCATTGGAGAGCTGTGTGTGTGTGTGTGTGTGTGTGTGTGTGTGTGTGTGTGTGTGTGTGTGTGCGTGCCAGGTGTGATTCACATGGGGGCATTGGGCACATAAGGGGGGAACGTGTGTGTGTGTGTGTGTGTGTGTGTGTGTGTGTGTGTGTGTGTGTGTGAAGGTGAGAGGGGACAGAGAGTCAATGAGAGTGTCAAGGGGACACAACAGCACTGTCATCTCCTGTTAAGAACTCTTTCTCTGTTTAAAGACACTGGTGAATTGAGAACAGTAGCCACGGTGTGTGTGTTATTGTGTGTGTGTGTGTGTGTGTGTGTGTCTGTCTGCGGTAGAGGGTGTTTGCTGCTGTTTTGTCTCACCTTGCGTCGCAGGTAGGATGTGGGAATGAGATAGTGGCTCTCAGGGGGGCAGCCGACAAGCAGATGGAGAATAAATCAATAAGGAAGTAGCAAAGCAAGAAAATGAGGGGAAAAGACAGAGGGAGGGAAAACAATTTGGTTGCCACTGAGGACAGGGGAGCTCGGTAAATCCCTGTTGTCTTTGCGGTCATACTAGACCCCATAGCAGAGTAATGTACCTCCATTTTAAGGACAAACGGTCGCTTTATTACAGATAACTCAACACCTGTTAAAGCAGCAGGTCAGCACAGTCACACTTTGAAAGCCACAAGTGGCAAGAGATAACTTTTAAATCTCTGTGGATTAAAGGAATTTAAGCGACAAGGACAACCTTAATTTAATCATTTGTCCTTTGGAAAGTATCACTCAGAAATTAAAGTCACACTCTTCACAGTTTATGGGACCACACAATAGCTCTTCTTGGCTTTAATGTTGTCCTGGCTCTGACTTTCTGCTCTGTACTGACGCAACTGATTCTGTTACTCCGTCAATTACAGGTCATAAAATAGCCAGAACAATGATAAACCTTATCGTCAGATACTTCCGTTAAAGCAGGGCTTAGTATGTATAGATTACTTAATGTATAATCTTGTTATTTTGCTATGTCTGGCCGATGTTACAGGCATTGTGAACATAACATTTAAAACTTGGGGCATGGGGCAAAAGACGTTTGTCCGGGAAGCGAAGGGCTAACTTGAATCATGATTAAAACCGATATACCAGCATGTTAGCTCTGCTCCATTAATTTTGATAGATACAAAAAAATCAATCCCTTGCGAGTCCTTCAACTTTATTGATGTTAAATTAATGGAGCCCTTTATGCTTACCATACATTAATTTCATTAACTTGGGTAAGGAGGATGCTCATTTCTATGTCTTGTTCCCTTCTGTTAATGTTCTTTGGCCTGAGAAGATGCTTATTTAATTGAAATGTCGAATTGTTCAATGTCAATTAAATTACTTTAATTGACTTTGGACACCTCGGGTATAGACCTATTTCTGATGAGCTTGTTAAACTTTTTTAGAGTTCCACCAGAGCATGGGCTGTACAAAAAATGGTGTGGGCCCGAGACACATCCATATCGATTTTTGATTACTTGTGAAAGCTGTTGGTTCGGTTTTGTGAAGTCATCTGTAGGAATAACCTGCATTGTCTGTAACTTCAAGATGTGTGGGATTACGTGGCACTCCAGATAACTGCTTTATTAAAGTTACCAAATTCAGATTACTTTTCAACACTTTTAAATTGCCTTTTTCGGTTTAAAAAACGAAACAAGAAACCAGACTGTGTGCAGAATGAGCACAGCATAAAGCCATGAACTACAACTCCATCTCAGCGGAGACCTTTGAAGTCTGATGTTCTTTAATGAAACATCTCGCTCACATCAGAGCACCCTATTAAATTCCACTCATTCAGGGAGACAGAGAAAGAGCGAAAGAGTGAGAAAGCCAGAGCAAGTGAGCGCTGACCGACCTTTGCGTGAATGCGTGGGAGAAGCATGTAAGAGAGAAAAAGAGGGAATGACACATCACTAGTGTCAAGCACACCATGGAGATCAAGCACAGGATAAGAAAATAAACACATTTCAACAACTTTATTGAGCATTATCATCAAATAAGCTCACTTATCCACTTGTATTGCTGCTTATATATGCAGAGATAGAGAGCAGCAAGATTTAATAAAGTGAAAAAGTCCAATTGAATTCAAAATGATTGATTTAGCATTTTAATGTCTGGGAATCAGTGCTACTGTTAGCGGGCTAAGCTAACTAGCTCTAACTTTTCAAGTATAATTCCATGCGGCTAAGTTAGTTTTCTAAGCCTGCTAGCTTATTATTGCTTCAATAACATTATAGTTTGTTTGCTTGGACAGAAGTTAGTAGACATTCAAGCTTAATTTCATCTTTGTTTGCATTGTCACTCACAAATTGCTAAATTATTTAGCTTTGATGATCTGTCATAGCTGAAAGCAAGCCTCACTTTCATAGTTTCTGTGTGTGTCTGAATATACATTTGTATCTGTTTGTGTGAGTGTTCAGAGGATTCAATGCATCCCACTCCTTGAAAGAACATCATAAACTAACAAAAGTGGGCACTGGAGGTGAAACATTACAGACATTGAGAGTCAGCATTAACAGAGTTATTGGATTCAAAGTGAGGAGCAAGCTGTTATGGTGTTAAAAGCCGCAGTGTGTGTGTGTGTGTGTGTGTGTGTCTCTTTACTTTAGGTGCTTGTGTTAGCAGCAGTGTCTTGGCTGCAGTGACACACACACACACACACACACACACACACACACACACACACACACACACACACACACACACACACACACACACACACACACACACACACACACACACACACACACACACACACACACACACACACACACACACACACACACACACACACACACACACACACACACACACACACACACACACACACACACACACACACACACACACACACACACACACACACACACACACACACACACACACACTTTTTATTGTCGATGTTGTTTAATATACCTATTTTTATAAATGCGAAAGTAGGCTAGCATTCTCTGATGGTTTTGCTTCACAGAAGGGAGCACAAAAGGTTAATTTAGCAGCCATACAATACATAATCTTTAATAAAACTGTGAAGAATTCTGAGCCTGGCTAATACCAAATGATGATTCAACTTTCAGTGGTTTTTGGCCAGGGAGGAGCAGCGTTCAGAGCCACAGGTGCAGCAGTGCTGAGACACACCAAATCACTTAGCAACCACTTTGCCTTATTACCCAGAATCCACCAGGGTCCTGTTAGTGTATTAGCAGGGTATTCAGCTCTTTTCATTAGAGCCCCTGGCTCATATCGGCTCTCACCTGGGTCACAGATGAAATGTTATTTCTCTCCCAAAAAGGGATGATCGGATTGCATGTGGCGTTTCATGTCTATCCAGTTTGGCTACTTGCTTTCTTCCTCTTTCCCCAAAATAAAGCATCATCTCCTTGGCTGTCTCTCTTTGCTACACAGGGAGAAATCCTGTTTGTGTTCTTCTTCATGGCAGTATAAAACCCTCCCGCCGATTGTGGTGGCTGAGTCCAGATCAGTCCTGTTCAGCTCCGTTTCATCTGGCGCCTTGAGATCCTCTGAGCTTCGAAATCTGCCTTTTTCCAAAAAGTACAGATAAAAGAACGGAATCGGAGGTTTGAAATTTGGCAGTGCTGGCACTAGCAGCTGTGTCAGTTTTGGGTTAAAGCTGCATGATGCAATTTTGCACATTAAAGCCCCAAGCGCAGCAAGGAGATCTGAGTGATGGATCTCCTTAGTGACAACAAAGAGTGCAAAATAACTTTTTCCTCTTAATGGCTGGGGATGGCAGCCACACCTTTGAGGGCATTGAGAGGACTTCCTGCTATTTTTGTTGAAGTTACTACACTAAGGAGGGATAGGATGCCATCGTTTGTGGTTCATACTTTTTGATATTCCAGGACAATATTGCCAACTCAGTTTTTGTTTCCTAGCAGCTAATTGTCCGATCTAGCTCTCAGTCCACTGAATAGTGTGTGTTTGGTTCCAATGCCCACAGTGTGCAAGGGTCTTCTAACAAACACTGCTGCTGCTCCTCGATACCCCGGGCAAACAGCCTGATCAACTGGGGCTGGACACTGCAGAGGGGAAAAAAGAGTGTACACACACATGAACACACGCATGCACACACATGCAAAACGCATCATTTAGCCCGAATAACAAACCATCAACTTAATGACTGTGCTCATTTCAATGAGACTTTACTGTCCATGTGGCAGATGTACAAGCAAGGAAATGGCCCCCCTGTGTGCAGACTTGACAAGCCAACTTGAAAGTTAAGAAATCGTTGTGGTGTGTTAAGTATAACTACCTTTTAAAGAGCGACCTAAAGCAGATGTTGGAATACAGATGGGGCTGACAAAGTATAATGACACAATAATAACACGTCCTGACGCATACGAGGTAAAAGTTTACGGGCAGAGAAATAAGCCGTAAACAGGCAAGATGGCTTTTATGGTACAGTAAGTTGTATTGCCTTAATTATGGCTTTTGCCTTTGTCTGAGAAATGATACCTTTTATTTTTACTGGATCACCTGTTGTTTACTCGCAGGCTTCACTGATAGTTATAATGTTGGAACAGCGCAGTATATCACAATTTTTAACTCAACATGCAGTTTTTTTTTTTCAGAATACCCTCCGAATGTGAATAATAAATACCAAAAGTTTAATAAAATATATAAAATAACTCTAAAATCAAGAATGCACTATTTTGTTGCCATTATTTCATGACAGCATCATAGCTTGTTTCAGTTGTTTGGTTCAGTCATTGTGGCAACTTAGATTTTAAAATTTGTATTTCTGACTTTCAAAGCAAAATTCTTTCTTTCTTGCCGTTTCGCCTGGGCTGTTACCATTAATTATCCGCATAGCACTCTGGCTGGCTCACTCCAAGAACGATTAGCCGAGAGGAAGAGACAATAAAGGACGGACTTCTGCTTTAATTAAAGGGGAGTAGCCTTTTAACATGGGGAGGGCCGTTAAATTAGCAACATTACAGCGCCATGCATCATTGGCAAAGTACAATGGAGCGTGAAATAAATGATGCCTCCAGCCGTGCCACGCTGGCTGTGTAGAGATCTGATAGTGGGGAAGGCTGAAGTGTGGACAGAGCCAGAATAATAAGGGAGGCTAATTCCATCGAGTTGCAAAGATCGTCCAGCAGGGAACAGTGAAATAGTCTCCTTACCACCCACTGTTGGACACTCGCAGCGCTAATGGCACTGCTGCTCTCATTTCTGTCTGGCCAAGTAGAAGAACTTCCTTATCACCAGCTATCAGGATGACTTAAATGTCCTCAATTTTGACTTTTAAAGGACATATTGTTATGGTGTTACAGAACAACAATGCCAGATCCCTCTTCTTGATCTATCTACAGTTTGGAACATGTGTTTATTTGCTTAATTGCAAAAAAAGTATTAATAGAACTCTTAGTTTAGCATAACGACGTGAAACTCTTAAGCTAACGTATTATCATCTTGTTTGTTTAATCAACAACAAAAAAGTTTACACACACCAATCTGTCATTTAAGGAGTTATATTATTTATTGGCCTGGATAAGTTACTTCTTGAAGTCCCTTCCTGTTGCCTGACTGACGTTTTAATTTATTAAACATTTCTGTCTAAATTATTTGTAACTTTGTTCGGTTGCACCTCAGTTATGACTAGCACAACATGTAGAAACAATGTGCTTGAAATAAGTACCACAGGTTTTTTGGAGTTGACTTGTACATTGTACACGAGGTGATTCGGTGATTAGTTACCTGACACGGATGGCAGCGTGAGGTAGAATCTCCCCGTCGCAGTTCCAGCTGCTGTGGGAGTCCTGGTAGTTGTAGTTTGTTTGAGCAGAGCATATGGGCCTGAAGCCTGTCTTATTTGGAGTCTCAGTCAGGTCTTCTAGAGAATGCATCTCATTTAGCTGTGGCTGGAAATTAAACTTCCTCACCCGGTGGACCTCTACAAACGAGTGGTCAAACTAGGGAAGGAAGCAGAGGAAGGAGAGATGAATGGATGAGGGAACAGATGTGCCCACAGATCGTTCAAAGGGTAATAGCGCCTCTCTCCGGAAGCACTTGAAGAGTTTTATCTCAAACTGCAGCAAGGGAAGGAACACAAGAGTCCATCTTGTTTTATGCTTCACCAAATTATATTTTGCGTCAAATTCTTCTAGTTTTTTTGAAAAGTCAATGCATTTAGAGTGTTTTTTTGTCATTAGATACACTTTGACATGCATCCTTCATCCAGAGAGTCACAAGGAAATATCAACCATCATACAGAACTCAATAACAGACAGTGATGGCACTACTTCTATTCTATTTTATTGTATTTACTTGCACTATTTTATCTGTTTTATTGTGTTGCAATGTTGGAGGAGCCTAGGACCTAAGATTTTCATCGACATAACTACACTGTAGCTATGTACGAATGACAATAAAAGCCTTGAACCTTGAATCTTGATATTCAAGACTCACTGTGTATTCTCAAAGTAGCTTTTCAGAAAAGTGGACTTGATGGATTAAGGTCAAATAAGTGGTTTTATTATATATAATCAACATACTGCTTGTGATGAAATTCCAGGAGCAAAGAACCGGAGCAGATCGGAGAGCTTGAACTGATTTATTTCAATACTGATGGAGAATTGACATAGACATATGCTGAGGAACCGTAGTGAGACAGCCTCTGCCCAACCAGCTCACTTCTTAATATCTAATGGCTATTCTTGGCATGTGCATCTTACCTTACCTAACCCTTTTGATTATCGGCTCATCGTGGGTGAGGTAAAAAAGTTAATTTCATCTCCATTGTCTTTTCATTGACTCCTGCTGCTTTTATAATGAAAAAGCAAAAGGGCATTAAGGTTTGTCCTTCTTTCTCTCCATTTCCAATAAAAGAAAATGGCCAACAAGAGATCAAATGCAAACTGTTGAGAGGGACAAAGGAGGTTAGATGAAATGGAGGTGCATACAAACTATAGAGAAGTGAGGATAAGAAGAAAGAGAGAGATGAAAAGAAATTATTTTGTCAAAATCCCCTTTCATCTCACTCAGTGTCGCAGAAAGGTTGAGCTCTGTCCAGTGCACTTTCTTCTACTTCACGGGGTGCCACTTTCCCTCTATTCCCTTCCCTTTCCTCTCCTCCTTTTCCTTCCTTCTCCCCTCATTCTTGCTCTTTCTCACCCTCTCATCCCGAAAGCAGAGTGACAGCCATTTATTTCACATCAGACCCACTTTATGACTGCAACCGCTTTGCATTCATGCTGGACGGTCTGCCTAAAAGGCTTTCTGACAAGGCCATGAATACGCTTAGTCGCTTCTCACTTCTTGTTTCTCTCCGCTTGGCTGGACAGTGATGCTGATATTAACTGAACTTTGATGCAAAGTCCCACTATCCGTACTCATACGACTACTTGTCTACCTTTCTGTACCGCAAGTGAAGCAGCAGAGACAGACTCAAACTAGAAACCACTACATCAGGCCATCTCTTGACCAATACCACTGAGGTTTGTGGTCATTTACGAGATATAATTCGCGAAATGATTCATGTCGCTGGTCGTTCCCACATGATATCAACAATGCTGCTCAAAGAGATTGGCTCGTTTCCCCAATAAAAAACGTTCATAAAGTTAGAAGTATTTTACCTGTATGAAAATGTAAAGTCATACTAAATTACCTAGAAACTAGCCAAACATCTGACAAAGAAAGTGCTGCTTGGAACAGTTTTTAGGGTTGCTAACTTGCTTACACAAGGCTAGCTAATGAACAAGCTAATTGCTGACCACGGGGAAACAAAAACGAACAATTGACCAAAGTCTTCTAAAAGGGAGTAACCATAAACGTAGCTAGCTGCGCTACAATGCTAACATTTGCATAATAAACTGCGAAGGTTCTCATTTATTTTTAGAAAATGTTTACAATGTTCACCTCAGTTTAGCATGTTAGCATGCTAAACCCAGATATATGATTCAACTTGTGTCTGACAGTAGATAGTTAGGCTTCAGAAATAGCTTGTATTATCAAACTAACACATACAGTAAAAAGAGCCATTACAATACAGTGCAAATACACAGATACAGCTTGCTCCCCATGTCCCACCCACACAGGCCCTCAGCTGTACAAGAAGGAATTGGTAACAATGACCCAGATAATACATCAATTAACTCAGCAATGAGAGCAAGCAGTTTGTCTTCAATAATGCACAAATTAAAATATAAACAGGGTAAATTAAGATGAGAAAATAAAGATTCTCAGTATTGGATTTTAATATATTGCGAAAATTCTCGGTCATAAAATCATCTTTAGGGCTCTCTGAATTAGCATCACCAGGGAGTGTTGTTAATTCCATTTTGCTCACATCATTTCATTCAGTCATCTGGATGTAGTATATTTTAATGGGGTCGTGATATTCCAGGGGCACGCTTCATGTCACAGAGAGCAGGAAAATCATTCCTCAAGATGCAACATTTCCCTGTAGAAGCAGACTTTCCATTATTTCCTTAATTTTCTTTTTGGTATTTTCTACCACAGGATCGTTTAAATGTTGCAAATACATAACATCTGCATTAACATCTTTTTCAAGACTAATATGAGTCGTTGTAATGTGCAAATTGGATGCACAAGTCAAGATGTGGATGTAAACTCAGCGTAGGATGTAACCGTTAGCTCAAAACAGTCTGTGAAGTGAACAGTAAAACAGCTACTGCAGGTGAAATTACTTACAAGATGCTTCTAAATGGGATGAACTTCCTAAGGCCCTTCCTGAGGTAATAATTACTAATCAACAGACTTCCCCTGGCAATACTTGTGCTATCCTAAGAGGGCATTAGTCTGGTATCAGCCTGTTCTTCCCTACAGCATATCCCTGATGCAGCGATTACCGGTGCCTCCCCGGACCAGGGTGGAGGTTATTTATGATACGTGGGAAGGCACTCGGGCTAAGGCATTTGAACTAAAGTGAACCACAGTTGGGAAATTGAGCCGAGTCAGCAAAAGGAGGTGCTAGCACAGCAAGTGGGCAAACTCCTGCCTTCTGCTCGCTCTTCTACAGATTTAACTCACTCTCAATTCATCTGTGCACGGACCGAGCAACTCCTGACGGCAGGAAAGTGTTCTGCACCAAAGTGATTGACAGGAAGAATAAAACGGTTTAAAAGTGTAGCTGTATTACAGTGACTCTTTGAAGGTCACCTATTATACAAAATGCACTTGTCTTTTCTACATAAACATGTGTCCCCCTCTGTGTAAAAAGATTCTGAAGGTTTCAGGAAAAAAGATTCTCTCACTTTTTGTCCTGATCCATTTATATAAAAACCTGTCTGAAAATGAGCTGATCAGATTTTGGCCACTTTATGATGTCATAACGATTTTTTGTCTTGTGTAACCATTAGCCAATCAGCAACCAAGGTAACCCCCGCCCACCTTATCACCTGAATCTCCTCCTAGAGCACCATTGTGTTCTTTCTAACCAAATATCTCTCAGAGGGGTGTGGGGAGTGGCTCCTTATTTTCATCTAAAGTAACAGACACAGAATCAGCACTTTTGAAACAGGGCTGAAACAGAGGGGATTATGGGTAATGCTGCAATGATCTGTTTGGTATTTCGAGCCAAACACTTCAGAGACATGTTTTGTATATATCCGAGACCTATAATATATTGATGAAAAAGAGTATAGGGGACCTTTAAAGGACCGGTTTTCTTAACTTACTTTAGAGGTATGAATTCATGAATTAAATAGTGCTTTGCAGTTAAATGATACAGCTTTACTCGTACCTGGTCTTCTTTGTTGGTGTGTCGAAGGAGATGCGTGAGGAAGTCCAGACGGGAGCACTTCCTGACCAGGATGAGGTCTGTGGTGCCGTCAGCGAGGTGGGCAGAGGGCGACAGACCCTTTGGACTGCGGGGACACGCGCAGCTCATACTGGCCGCATTTATTGCAATGAACTTTCCACGGATAGTCCTCCAACCACCAACTGAAACAGAGGAGTCAAGAGTTGGAGCAGGACCACACATACAGTTCATTTAGCTGTGATTGCTTCTGTTCGACTTACAAGACTCCTTTGTTTCTATACCTTCTATCCAAAGTTTCCATATTTAATATTTTCCATATTTCATTGAATGCCACTGCAATGCAGAAAAACACTTAGTTGTATAGTAGTCAAGATGAATTATTTTAGATGTATAAGGGGCTCTAAGTTCATGCATTACCGGTTGTGTTTTTTATAACTTTTAGACTTTTTTTCGCAATGTTAAACCCCCTCCATCTGATATTGAAACTTTTAAATGAACAGACTTTGAGCTGCAGTGAATACACTAAACAGTGATTTATTTATTTATTACAAAGCAGTTTCGCAGCGTTTGCAAACATGCCACATCAGATTTAGCTTGAAGTATTGTGTCAGCTTTCAGCTACTTACTTCTACAAGTTAGATACAAAATAATCTAAACCTTTGGATTCCTTTGAACTCCAGAAGTGCTGATGTTAGACTGAAACAAATAATCTGTGCACCATCAGGTATTGGGTTTAGAAATTACACTGTTTATTTTGCCAGTGCTTTATGAGTCCTTAAGGTTAAGTTCCCAGCATGTTACACATCAGCACTGATGCTTATCAGAGTCCATTAGGACCCAGATGTCTTGGCGGGAATTCTCAGAGCAGCTGATGATTGAGCCAATATAGGAACTCTGATGCTGAAAGTAATGAGTGTTATTGCCCTTGTAGGAGAGCTGAATGTCTTATGTTTCAAAACGCAATTAATTTTAGCCAAGCAAGGCTTCGCAATATCTAAAGAGGAAGTGGTATGGATAGCAGAGTGATTGGATTAACCTCGAGTTTGCTTGTTGCGATTAAATGCACACGTGGCCTCCGAGTCTTTAAAAGACAGACGTGTCGGTTTCACTTCACAAATCACAGCTCTGTTCCCCCGAGATTAGCGACTGTTTGCGATGGTGGCGTATCAAAGAAGCAGCATCATCCTCTGAGGCTGCCAGTGCCTGTCACCGGGGTGATAGTCACCGGAGTAAGCTGCGAAAAAGTGATCACAGACGTCCAAACCTCGGAGGGAAAATTATGTGATCTGGGAAAGCAAAACGATTCATTACCTTTCTCCCTCATTTCGCAAAGCAAACTTACAGAGGTGATAACGCAAACCGACGATAACAAGCCCGCTGAGGCTACATAAAAACAACAATATTCTAATTGGGAAGCAGTGATTAAAGCTGGAATAAAAAAGAATTCGACTGTAGGCACTGCATAAGAAGATATTTTTCCAAATGAGTATTTGCTTTCGGAGGAGAGGCTGGCTCATTTGCACAGAGCGAGTGTGCCGTGCCTCATTGATTTAGCAGTGGTCTGAGAGTCGCCAGAAAAAAGATGAGAAAAAAGATGAGAAAAACTAAAAGATCCCAAAACAAACGGCAGCACTGGCATGAGACAAACCCCCTGTCAGAGCTGGCAAAACTAAATTTCTTCCTGATTAGTAAAAGTCTGTCACATCTCACAAACAAACAGGTTGTGTTCCCCTTTTCATTTACACAGGAAAAACACACAAACCATAGAAAGACTCAAATAGCCAAGAAAGAAAATGTCAAATTTAGTATCATGACACTTATTAGAGAGGAAAAAACGTCTAAAAATTACTTTCTGTATTTCATATGCCTCCAGGAGTTTGTTCAGCAGTGTCAGTGGGTTGAGAGAACCATAGATTATTAAATGTGTGTGTATGTTTGTGACGGTCAGGGGGACAGACGAGGGAACAGGAGGTGACGTCCTACTCGAGGCTGAGCGGACAGACACCACCCTGTCAGAGAACATGTAATCTCATCAAGTAGAGGCAAGGGTGGATGCGGGAGATTTGGAAATCGATAGGTGGAAAAAATAAAAAAGGCTCCATTGTTGGGGCACGGCGGGGAGTTGTGCAGTGTCACTAAAATCAGTTTATATTTTCGCGTCAATAACTCATCAAGAATCTCATCAGGAATTCTGCCGTGGTGCGGGAGAATAACAACCCCAACTAAAAAAGAAAAAAATTAGATTTTTGAGAAGATGATTATTTAAAGTCCATCTCAGGTATAGCAGAATATAAATGTAAAGGGAGAAGAAAGACAGCGTGGGTTTTTCACACGTCTCAGAAGTTTAGAAATAGTTACAAAATAGACGAACAAGCAGATAATGAGGCAGAGAAAAGAGAAATTCATTTTTCCGTATGATTACTTTGACATATTTTGTGTGATAACCCCAAAGTCGTACCTTTATCAGACTTTTCCTTCTCCTCTGACATCTCCCACTGCGTATCCTTTGATGAGGGCTTATGCTGACAGACGCTGCACCTAAAATATCAGCATAACCTTGTTTTATCATGATCAAACCATTAGTGACATTCAAGGTTTTTAACGAGCTAAGATGACTCATTATGAGGGAATAAATGTATTCCATCTTAAAAGGGGCCACCTTAGGTTAAGCTATTTATATTTAAGTCACTTTTGTAGGAAATCCTCAAAGAAGTCTGCTGCCAGAAACGCCTTATGTAGCATAATGATATGTTTTTTTATGGTAAAATAGATGTCAGGAAACATGGAGTCTTACAGATTAATGGTTTTTGGACTCCATAACAAATGCAAACATTACCTTTTTCTGAAAATACCAAATGTGCTTTCAGTCTATAACACATCAGATAGTCTTCCTGACAATATAAAGTATCCCATTTAAGCTCTGGCAGGTGCACCGCTGCTATTGAAGAGCATCAGATAAGTAAGCACATTGAAAAGCTATAGAGTTGGATATCTGTGATGCTGTGTTTACCCGGATCGACACTGCAGCTTGTCTCTGGGATCCCCCATGTTGTTCTCAGCGGGGAGGAAAGAGATGGAGCCTTCATAGTAGTTGTGACTCAGAAAGGTTTTCACACCTGGAACAAAACAACAAAGTGTGGGCAACAGAACACATGTCAATTTGAGTATAAATGCTCCTTTTCTATATAAACGAACCTGTCTATGCACAGGCAAATGGATTTTTAAATAGGTGATATCTAAAGATCATACAGGTTTATTTTTCAATAAGCAGTTTTTATGCACACGTTAACAACTTGTTATACACTCATCTCTGCCGTTGGACCCAGTTTAGTTTTGCTGTTTCATAATTTCAATCATAAACTTGCTGCCTCTGTTTAAAGCCCCTTCCAGTACAATGTGTGCAAGTATTTAAGTGCGGACGCAGTGGGAGGATGAATCTTGCCGATGTTAGTGAGTCCCACTACGGAGCTACACAAACACTTGCACTGAATCCACAAAGGCAGAGTCTCTGTGTTAGATTTATATTTGTAATCCTCCAAAGTCTGGACCGAAGGCAGGAAGAGCCAACTCGGGGATAAACTCCAGGTAGAAAGGCCTAGCTTGTAGATTCACCCAGGGTTATATAAATGACGGTCCTCATACCTGACAGGTCATATCTAGCAGGACCCATCCATCTCTTCCTTTCGCTGTCTGTCAGTACATCACCATAGAAACCGTATCCAAGCAACGAGACAGAGTATCTGAGAAAGCTGTCGTTGTGGTGAACTGAGCACACGTCCATCGGCTGGGAATCACCTGCGAAGAGATATCGAGTAAAGTGTTAAAAAAGCCAAACTGTTGTTTGTGGCTTCCTACACAACACTGATAACATTTTGGGAAAATGTACACAGCACGCCAGCCTGACACATAGCGTGCTGTAAGTCCTGTAAGTGTTTTCCAAATACTGGTATTCACTCACCCACAATGATGTGTAAAGCAGAAGTAACTGGATCGTTGGTTCCCACTGTGGCAAAGCAGATACAATCAGTGGACCCTGTTGGATAGGAGACACACAGGTCAATAGTCAGCCATTATAGCCTGGGTATTGACAAGGTAAACACACTGCAACCTATAAAATGACTACAGTGGCACAGATACATGCTATAAAAGATATAACAAACCTCCAATATAAGCGGGATGAAATGCTGTGTTCTCACTGCATGGTGCGGAAAAGCTCTACTGGACTCTCTCTTTTGGTTTTTCATTAAAAATATAAATTTTCTTCCCACTGTAGTCATCCAAAACATTTGGAAAGGGAGATGTATTTACTTGGTTGCAATCTCTAACCCTAACTTATACTACTACTAGCAACAACTTAGCTTCTTGATGCTAAGAGGGCCTGGCATTTTCAGTGGTAGAAAGTTACTAAAGTTAGCGTTTAGCGAAGCTCTTATTTCTGCAGGCTGTATGTAAAGTAAAATGCTTAAAGTGATTATGCTAACATGCAGGTATAATGTCTTAGAATAGCTTGCTAGCTAGCTAACATTAGCTTATTAGCAGCACTGAACATAGAATACAGTCGAGGCGGTCTTTTTTATTTTGTTCATAAACCAAAGAATTGGATTAATTAAATATGTGAATTGACCAATAAGCAGGCAAATAGATATCGAGACGTTTTATTGGAAACCACAAATATGTTGTAAACCTCCTGTAGGGGTTGGACAACATTTCTGCCAATCAATTAAAAAAAATGTGGACTTTCTTTTTTAACAAGATAAGGACGATTTCCCTTTTTTAATGAGTGAACCTTTCTTATTTCTTTATTTTCATGCATCAGCAATGGCCAGGAAAAATGACCTAATGCCATTGTCATGCCATACTTTAAAATACTGTTCTTCCGCCATTGCTGCAGACAGGAAGTAAATCACACGATGAAATATAAACAGAAAGGGCAGTTTTATGTGTTGATTTCTACAGTTGTGCAACTCTATTAGCATGTAATTATGTTCATCACATGTATACATCTCTTAGTTATATTTAAAATCAATCATAAAAGTTTTGGTCCTTGGAACATGTCTTTCCACATTCAAGTGTGAATAATCCAGTTGAATGATTTTATTAGCCGGTACGTTTTTGGTCGTAAAGCAAACTAATAGGATAGCTCCGGGGCCCCGGGTTATCAGCAGCTCTCCTCAGCCAACAAATGAAGGATAAGAGAAACCCCCTGCCTTGAGAAAATGTTAGATATTACATTTTTCAACTTGAGAGACAGGCTCTATCTCTCTTTCTGCGCCACACAGCGTCATTTCAGACCTATCTGCCCCACTTTGATCATCTTCAAGTGGTGAAATGGACCCACTGCTACTGATAAAAGACAGAGAGAGTGAAGCAGAGAGGAGAGGACAGAGTGAAATCTAACTAGTGATGTTTTGAGCTGGCTCGCAGAAGCGTGACAGGGCAGATCTGGCTCGTCATTCGGCAGTGGACACACCGATGAGTATGAAGATGAGAACTTTCTCGGCCACATTCTGTGAATGTCCCTTATCTGCCCTTTGCTTCCTTTTTGAGAGCTTTATAATCACATCCGAATCCTTTTGAATCCCTCCACACAGCCTTGCACTGCCTGCTATTTTGATAGTAAAAGAAAACAGTGACATATGTTATTTGACTCTTCTAAAGCTACTCAGTAAAAGCCAACTGACTTTGAATGGGTTTAAGTGGCACACGCAGATGTTCAATGATGTTCAGTCAGTGCTAAGATGTTCAATGTTACATTTCCTTTAACCGCATTAGCCTGTTGGCATATTCGGAGGAGAAACTGTCACAAAGCACATCCCCAGCGGAGAAGCTCCACTTTTTATCTGCATCTTCCCCCAAAACTGTCGCGCCAGTAAGATCATGTTGGCAGTGAAATTATCTTTATCTCAAGAACAACAATGGAGTCGAGATGCTTTTAGTGCGGCGCCGAAAAATATGTTTTTGTTGTCTGAATTCTCAGTACATGAATGTATTTATAGCTGCACTAGTGACTGTATCTCATAAGGACAGCAGTAAACACTCCCCGACTTGACAAGTGGACATTAGAACAACAAATAACTTTTGCTTCCTTCAACCGATTTGGGTAAGGATTAACCAGCATTCCTTACACTGCCATTGGCTCTATGACCCTAGCCCAGGGACACCTACATTGCTTTTCCTGATGGCCTTTTTTGTAAATGTTGTAAAGGGGGCCAGGGGCCGAGGGATTTTCCCTGGCCCTTTTTTTCTATTTTCCATTAGTCTATTTGATTTTTCTTAATGCACTCTTGCACCTTTTTAAATAAGAAATACGAGGAAGAAACCCCATAAAGTATCACTGCCCTATAGCACATTACTTCCTACTTAAGTATAAATCTTTAAATAATGTTACGAACATATACTTTCATTAGAGAGGAACAACAGGTTAAATACCTTACTGTGCGCTGTTTTTTTTAGCCTCTTCTGGGGGTATTTCCCACATTTTTTTTACATCATTTTTTTGTCCTATCCCATTATTTTCCATTGAAGTATAAATCTTGAAATGTTGTTACAATTATATACTTTCATTAATGAAGAATAAAAAGGTTAAATAACGTTCCCCTACAGCTTGACCCTCTAGTTCACATGTGTCAAACTCAAGGCCCGGGGGCCAAATCAGGCCCTTGGTGGATTTCATTTCGGCCCGCAGGATCATTTTAATTACTATTAGATCTGGCCCGCCGGTATATTGCACGCACACCTTCACTCAATCCTGAGGATTTCCTCCGCTCAGAGCCTGACCCCACACATTGATGAACTTGCACCCAAGATGAGATGCCAAGTATCTGGCTTGAACTAGCATCACAGAGCAGCACACTGAGTTTCAATGGATGTTTCCTTTTGCACTTTTTTTCTTGCGACAGCAGGGCATGTTTGTTTTTTTCTTTGAGGGAAATTGTTTTTTTGAAGCTGTTGTTGGCCTGTGGGAAAATGTAATCCTTAGAAATGACTCTGGAAAAGCTGCAGATAGAGCCATAAGAAATGAATGCAACTGATTATTTAATGTTTAATGTTGTTTTTATAGGCAACAATTTAAGCTTTGTTAGTTCCAGGTTTAATATGTGCAACAAGTTCATTTCAATAAGTTTTGCAATAAACATTGAACCAGTCCGGCCCTCGACTAGTACCGATTTTTAAATGTTGGCCCACTTTGTATTTGAGTTTGACACCCCTGCTCTAGTTCTTCTAGAGGTGTTCCTTAAAAGTCAGTTACAGTAACTAAAAGTTTTAGGGACTATTTTCTCCGGTGGATTAATACACATTTGTTTGTGTAGTGTATATGTCAGCAGGACAGTGTACGGGAGATTTATTTAAACCAAACTACCTAGCCCATGGTCATTTTAATGAAGGGTTATTGTGACAAATGTAAGAAATGTTTATGGTTTATATAATACAGTGTGTCCCTCTCTCCCCTGGTTTAACTTGTCTCCTCCCACTAGGCACTCATCAGGTGTGCTGTTGAATACAGGTGAGGAAGGGGGGCGTGGCCCTGGGGAAGAGAGAGGGAAATGTTTGTATGGAGTTTGTTGAGAGCCAGAGGAAAGCCTGGCAGCGGGTGTTTCTCAATGTCAAGGAAGGATCCTTCAGAGCCACTATTTCAAGTTGAAAGTTAAAGTTAAAGTGAACCTTGTTTTGACTTTGCCTCTTTTGTTGATATTTGTGGTTTATGCTACAATGTGCACCAATATGTGTAAACAAGTTTTGCAGGCATCAAGTATGATATATGAATACAAATTGTATTATTTATTGGTGATGGTGATTTTATGATTTTCTTATGGCTGCTTATCCTCCAGGACTTTTTCAAGGCTGCAAACAGAAGGAGAACGTTTTATGTTAGTTTAGTGGTTCTGTCCTGGAGAGATGATCATTTTACAAAATACAGTTACTCAAGTACATCTTCGAAAATCAGTTATGAGTCTTCAAACAAATCGCGCTCAATTTAAGGCGGGGCATCTCATATGACGCACACCTGCACGCTTGCTAGCCTGTTAGCCTGTTCCATTCTTCGTTCTCCGAATGCCAGGAAGGATTCTTGCCTAGCCTCTGAAGGACCTGACTCGGAGGGACATGTCCTACCAAGGAAGCGTCCTCGACATTGAGAAACCCCCAGCTACTAAAGGGAAGTGAGGAGACTGAGGACCAGAAAGGCGGAGCATGCCAATCCAGAGCTGGAGTTACTCTTTCCCTGCTCGTCTGTCGGTGAGTTGATTCCTTTTTGGATGTTTTTGTTCTTTTTGCAAAGGCCGTGTTTCCCTTGCATTATATTTTAGCTTTTTTGAGTGACATTGGACCTGTTTCTGTTTTTCACTGGATTACTCAGCTACTTTAAGAAGACTGGTTGGACATTGGGAGCTCATTGATGATTTAAAACGATAGTTACGTCTGTAACTACGGTTCTATGAGTCCCGGATGACCGCCAGAGGCGGTGCTTTTAGCACTGGATATGTCCATCGTGCGCATGCGCAGTACGAGTACCAATATCAACAAAGTCACCTGTGACCCACGTGACACCGGCTATATCAGCCAGTGTCATCAGAGGATCTGTTCCCAGAATCTTCTCGCGAGCACACAAGAATTCTGAGTGACAGGAAACTCTGGCGGTCATCCGGGACTCATAGAACCGTAGTTACAGACGTAACTATCGTTCTATTTCGTCCCTACTGACCGCCAGAGGCGGTGCTTTTAGCACTGGATGACTTATACCAACCATGTCATGAAGAATCCCAGCCCTGGCTCACTACTGGAAGCAGCGGAGCTTGGCAAAAGGACCATGCCCAAAGAATGGGGAGTGGCGACTAGGGATGTCCCGATCACCTTTTTTTGCTCCCGATCCGATTCCGATCATTTGATTTTGACAATCTGCCGATACCGATTTTTCCCGATCCGATCTTTATGCAATGCATTAAGAGGAAAAAAAAGGTAACAGATAACGGCTGGTCATCCAACGCGATGAATTCAGCTATCTTGGCTGTTATTTTTTTGGCCTTTTCACTGTTCTGGGGAAGTTTCTCTTTCCTTTTAAAAGTCTCTGAAAGTGTCGGTTGTTTCAGTGCCGTTACCTGAGTGGCCGCTGTGTACTCGTCGTGTTGTTGTTGGTGGTGTTTGTATTAGATTGGTCATGTTGAACGTAGCTCTGTTCTTTCCACCACGCGGAACCTCCGCCTTGCAAACATTGCATCTGGCTGTTACACTGCCTTCGCTTTCAATTTTATAATACTTCCAAACTCCTGACATTTTCTCTGTCCCGACTCCCGAGTCACCAGCTGAACGTAGCCTCTTGTTAGCTTACTGCTACTATTAGACACTGCGCCCACTCTGTTGCCAGATTTGAGAGAAATAAGCAACCAGGTCTATGAAAACAAGCCCAAAAGAAGCAACACATACATGATGTGTAATTTTAAACCAAAACTAAGGCCTCAGGATGACTTTAAGACGTGAACATGGTCATTTTTGTTTTGTAACATTAAATAAAATGTATAAAAATATTTTATAAAAAAAAAAAAAAATCCCCGATTTTTTTCTCCCGATCCCCGATCACGTGAAAATCACGTGATCGGCTCCGATCCCCGATCACGTGAAAATCACGTGATCGGCTCCGATCCCTGATCACGTGATCGGATCGGGACATCCCTAGTGGCGACATTAACCCGATAACTGGAGAATGTGCCAGAAGACGCCCGCGACGCCGCGGCGCAGATGGTCTCCAGGGGCGCCCCTCTCAGGGCAGCCCAAGATGTTGAGATGCTCCTTGCAGAGTGGTATCTCAGCCCAGATGGCAAGGGGCGGCCACTGGCCCCGTAGGCATGTGAGATGGTATCGACAACCTAGTGGGGCAGCCACTGGTAGAGGGCACACCTCCTTTAGTGCCGCTATGGCAAAAACAAGAGTTGCTCCGACTGCCGTATACAGGCAGTAGCCTCGATATTCGCCCTTTGGGCACCCACAGGGCACAGCCACTTCGACGTGCCGTTCTCCCGAATGTCAAAGCGTGCCAGCTGGGCAGGCTGATTGAAGTGGGTTTGTGGAAGCACCCTGGGCAGGAATGCCAAGGGCAACACCTGAGAGTCCCACCTGGGGCATGTATCGTTTATGGAGAGGACATGTAACTCCCCAATTTGCCTCCCTGAGGCCATGGCAAGCAGAAATGCTGCCTTCGTGGGCAGCCACCAAAGCCCCACCTGGGCCAGGGGCTCGAAGGGAGGAGATGATAGGGCATCCGGCAGCAGGGGCAGGTCCCAAGCCGGAGCCCTCGGGGTGCTAGGGGGACGCTGCCGTAAAGCCCCTCTTCAGGAAGAGGGACACCGACCTGAGGCACCCCGCCGTGGCGCCGTCGACCCGAACATGTCGGGCAGAAATAGCAGCCACATAAATTCAGAGTGGAGTGAGAACGCCCACTATCTAGAAGGGACTGCCGTCTGGGCAACAGTGTACCTGCTGTCCCAAGGAACATGCATATTCTTGCCCCTCAGTTGGGGTAGAAAGTACGTGAGTGCAAGCTGCACAGCCCGAAGCTCTAGCACGCTGACATGCGTGCACCCTCCTGGGCAGACCACTGACCCTGAGCGGTCCTGCCCTGCCGCACTGCACCCCACCATAAGAGACATGCACCTATGGTGACGGTCTCCTGGCGGGATGGGATGGCGCCCATGGGCACGCCCATCAGGAGATAGACCCTGCCCCTCCGGCGTGACAGAGAGTGGAGACAACGCTGCAACGCTCTGACTTTCCTGTGCCTGTGCCACTTGGCATCCAAGAGAAGGCTGATCAGCCACATCTGCATGGGGCACAACGACAGCGGGCCTAAGGGCCCAACGGCTGAGGCAGCCGTCAGTCTGCCCAAGGGCCGGAGGAACTGAATATCAGGCACCCTCTTGCCGAGGAAGTAGGCCTCCCTAAAGTCCACGGTTGCGAACCACTCCCACTGTGCATGTGCTGCGGTCAGCATATGGAATGGCAGCACCTCCAGAAATCTGTCGATTCCTCTGAGGTCCAAGAGCAGGTGAAATCCGCCGACTTTCTTGGCCACGAGAAAGTACGCAGAGTAGAACCCCCTGGGCTAAGCAGAGGGTCTACTGGCTCGATTGCCTCCTTGGGCAGAAGGACGGACAACTCTTGGCTAGAGCTAGGGCATCTGCCATTTTGGCCCGGCCGAAGGCTAGGGGCCGGAACTGCGGTTCGTACCCCTGGGTTAAGGTGAAAACCACCCAAGGGCCGGAAGTACAGACAGCCCAGTAGCTGAGCTGCTGCTGGGGGGAGGTCGGTAAGGCTCTGAGGCACGAGGCCGCCTAGAAGGCCGGCAGCACAACGGATGAGTGGGCCGCTGGGACCTGCGCAGACCACCACTGTAAGCTGGTGGCTGAGTGCGGCTGCTAGAGGGGCCCCTGGGCCTGCTGGGAGTGGGCACAGGCCTATAAAAGACCCGATAGCTGCTGCCTGGTCTGCCTAGCTTGGGCAGCACGCTCCAGTGCCTACAGGGCAGCTGCCCCAAACAGCTCACCTGACTCGACTGGCACACTCCGGAGGACATGTCTCCGACAGTGGTGACTAAGCAGGCCAAACCTGGCGACGAGTCTGCACCATAAGGACATGACTCGTCCCAATTCCCTAGCATTAGAGCAAAAGCTTGCAGTGATGCATCACTGAGGCCCAGCAAAGAAGGCTCAGCCGGAGCCTGCTGCAGAGAGGTAGAGACAGCCAGTATCAGGTGGGAGAGGGAGTTCCCGTGCCGCTGTGTCGTAGGCCTTACAGAGCAGCTCGTTTGTGACCCTGCACTGAGGCCGAGGGCGCCTGGCATCCGGGGCCAGAATCGGGGAGGCGATGGCAGGCTCAATGGATGGCAAGCGACCCAGCCCCACCCTCGCCGGATCCTGCATGGCAGCAGAATGGGAGAGGGCCCTGGTGTGTCTCTAGCATGCATGGAGCTCCCTCAGGTACTCCTCTAAAGGAGGAACAGTGGGAATGAAAGGGGGCAGGGTTATGCCTGAAGAAGGCGCTAGCCTGGGTCGGCCTGCGGAACCTGAAGCCGCAAGCGTACCAGGGCCGCACGAATAATGGGCGCCATGGAGCCGTCCTCCGTGCCCTGCAAAGAGCTCTGAGCAGAGGAGTGGGGAGCCTCTTCGGGGGTGAGCGGGGCCCCGCCCCCCGCCTTTCAAGAAGAGGTTCAGCCGGAGCCGCTAGCGACATGGCATCCTCAAGCGGAGGTGTGGCAACCGAAGGCAGGCCAGGCGGCAAGCTAGTAGCCCCCACACCGGCCCCTGGCTGAAGGGCCAACAGGAGCGGCTTTGTCTGCTCCATGATGGCAGCTAACCGATCCACCTTAGGGGACAGCCCACATGAATGAGCCATTCTGTGGGTAGCCAGATGCAGCGTAGCCGGGAGCGGGTGCGGGAACACAGCCTGCACCAGCTACCTGTTTAACGGAAAGAGTAGAGCGGTGCTGCTACTCGCCAAACAGAAAGAGGGATGTAATTACACCCACGTTACCGGCAGAGGGAGCGGGAGCGAGAGCGGGAGCGAGAGCGCTGCCTTCGCCTAGCTGGATTAATAAACAAGGCAGTCTAGCGTCTACCAGGAGCGGGGGCGAGAACACTGCCTTCACTGGTTAAGTTCGAGACGAATGCCGGATGCAGCGTAACCGGGAGCGGGTGCGGGAACACCGCCTTCACCAGCTACCTGCTGAACCGAAAGAGTAGAGCAATGCTCCTACTTGCCGAATACAAAGAGGGATGTAACTACACCCACGTTACCAGCAGAGGGAGCGGGAGCGAGAGCACTGCCTTCACCTAGCTGGATTAACGAACAAGGCAGTTTTAGCGTCTACCAGGAGCGGGGGCGAGAGCACTGCCTTCACTGGTTAAGTTTGAGACGAATGCCAGATGCAGCGTAACCGGGAGCGGGGTGCGAGAACACAGCCTTCACCAGTTACCTGCTGAACGGAAAGAGTAGAGCCATGCTCCTACTCGCCGAACACGAGAGGGGTGTAATGTCCTACACCCACGTTACTAGCAGAGGGAGCGGGGAGCGAGAGCACTGCCTTCACCTAGCTGAGTAAATGAAAGTGCAAGGCTACTAGCAGAGGGAGCGGGGAGCGAGAGCACTGCCTTCACCTAGCCGAGTAAACGAAGCACGGAGCTACCAGCAGAGGGAGCGGGAGCGAGAGCACTGCCTTCACCTAGCTGGATTAAATAAAGAAGTTCAACAGGACAGCTTAGCCGGGCGGCTGCTGCTAGAATCAAGTACACGTCTACCAGGAGCGGGGGCGAGAACACTGCCTTCACTGGTTGAGTCAGAGACAAATGCCAGATGCAGCGTAATCGGGAGCGGTAACACAGCCTTCACCGGCTACCTGCTGAACGGAAAGAGTAGAGCACTGCTCCTACTCGCCGAACACAGAGGGGGATGTGAATGACCTACACCCACGCTACTAGCAGAGGGAGCGGGAGCGAGAGCACTGCCTACACCTGGCTAGATTAAACGAAGAAGCTTAACAGGGCAGCTTAGCCAGGCAGCTGCTGCTAAGAATCAAGCAGCACGCCGAACACGCCAGATGTTAGCCAAGTGGCCGCTGCTAATAGCCAGAGTGATACGTTACAGGGCAACGTTACCGGGAGCGGGAGCGAGAGCACTGCCTTCACCAGCTGAGTTAAATAATGAAGCTAAACGGTCCATGCAAGGTGTTAGTCAAGCGGCTGCTGCTAACAATCAAGCGAAATCAAGTCAAAAAACACAATGTTTAAGACCAGATAACTAGCTTCCAAAGAAGAGAACAGCACAGAGCTGTAGTTACAGTAGTAACCATGGCCAGCCTACACGGCCTAGAACCGTAGTTACAGTAGTAACTATGGACAGTACTTGCACGGCTTAGACCCGTAGTTACAGTAGTAACTATGGCCAGTATTTACGCGGCGTAGAACCGTAGTTACAGTAGTAACCATGGCCAGTACCTACGCGGCTTAGAACCGTAGTTACAGTAGTAACTATGGCCAGTACTTACGCGGCTTAGAACCGTAGTTACAGTAGTAACTATGGCCAGTACTTACGTGGCTTAGAACCGTAGTTACAGTAGTAACTATGGCCAGTATTTACAAGGCGTAGACCCGTAGTTACAGTAGTAACTATGGCCAATACTTAAACGGCTTAGAACCGTAGCTACAGTAGTAACTATGGCAAAAGTAACCGTGGCCGGTGAATGGCCACACATGCGGAGCACACAGCACACACAGTGAAGATTGTTCTCCGCATCTACCCATCCTAGTGCTAGGAGACTAGCACTAGGAGTGGTAAATACAACAATATAGCGCTACTGCAGTCGCTGAGAATGAAGCTAATTAGCTTCTAAGGAATAGAACAGCCCGCAAGAACCATAGGCCATGGTTACAGCAGTAACCATGCCGTAGTTGCATGGCCTAGGATCGTAGTTACAGTAGTAACTCTGGCCAGAACTTACCTTACTCTCTGCACCTAACAAAAAACAGGCAATTTATGGCACTGTGGGCTTTCCATACAAATTAAATGAGACGTAGCGAAAGCTGGGAACTCAAATGCTAAAGACAGCTCGGGCACAACGCCACAAGCAGAACTTTCGAAAGAGCATCATAAGGGCAACTTTATGGGAGAGGAGGCGAGAACACTGTCGTCACCAGAAAGTAGCCCGACAATAACAAGACAGCAATCAGGACAACTTAGCTGGGAGAGGGTGCGGGAACACAGCCATCACCACAAGTTGACACGAACCTGTCCGTCGAGGCTCTGCACGGCGCACCGCCGGCCACAGCTCCTGGAGGACGCGTTAACAACCCGTAGCTCCGACTATCAGTCGCGAAGCTCCCCGCGGCCAGCTGTATGCAGAGAAATCCCTCGGATCAAACGTTCAAACCTGAACCCTGTAGGCTGCAAGAATGCAGCCACGGTACTCTCGCGCAGCGAGAAGATGAAAGGAACAGATCCTCTGATGACACTGGCTGATATAGCCGGTGTCACGTGGGTCACAGGTGACTTTGTTGATATTGGTACTCGTACTGCGCATGCGCACGATGGACATATCCAGTGCTAAAAGCACCGCCTCTGGCGGTCAGTAGGGACGAAATAGAACTTCTCATGCAACTGTATGGATTATTTCTGCTGCTGCTACTGTTAATCTCACAAAGATGAAACCTAATGTCAGCTGGTATTTCTGTCAGTGACTGAGTAGAGAACAAACTCACCTTAAAAACTCACCTTAAAAATCATTTATTGTGCCCCAGACAATATTTAAACCCCTGCATGCACTGTTTCTAGCTCATGAAAATTACAGTGATTTCAAAATGTCACACAGCATGTTTCCATTTATGGCACTTGGACTGATTGACCCCTTGCGGCCCCTGGTGGGACCCCCTGCCACTTCACACAAAAGTATTTTAAGGTATACAATGTCAGAAGGCTGCATGAAATATGAGTGCAATTTGTGACATCAAGTTTATTTGAAGTACGTCATTATAATGGAGAGCGATTTCCTAAATATCGCACTTTGCCGACCATTTACATGCACAAAAACCTATACAACAGGAAATGGAAAACACCAACAAGCATAAAGGGACCAATTTAATTCCAAAACACATGTGAATACCATATTCTTCCTTTACCAGAGTTACATTTCTTTAATATGATAAATATTATAACAAATAATTTCCCCCAACCCCATTCCTCCTGCACTGGATATGGTTATTAATGATATAATGATAAAAGCTCACCAGCAGGAATGATCCCGATGTGCACAGAACACGGTACCAACTCAGCATCCGGTTGGTTCGGGTCCACGCCGTTGTCTGTTTGGGTCCTGCTGATTAATCCGTGCAGGATCTCACTGAACATCCCATCTCCACCCACACACACCACCCTGGGCAGACAAGTTATATCAGTATACACAAGTTTAACATTAGTTCTGTGACACATTTGCTTTTTTATCATTAGAAAACGACTACTTTGCCAGAAAACCTTGACACTAATAACAGCAGGCTGCGAGTCTAACAGTGAGAAATCATTACATTAATAGGAAAATCACACTGTGCCACCCAGCATTACCTATTTTTTTTTGTCTTTCCCAAAACCTTACAGAAATGGACCCAGACTTTTTATGAACTGCAGAGAAAAAAGCATAATGGACTCTAACTCTGAGCTCTGCGGGACTGAATATCTGATGAATAGTAGCTGTAGACAGCGGAGTAAAAAGCTTTCATGTTATTGATGCACTTAATGTTCAGCTATCAGCTGCAATTTACCCTCACATGCTCCCTTTATTCACAGTCCTGAGTGCAACATCATGTACAATTAATTGTTAGAAATTGTAAATTATCCTCTACTCATTCCTCTCATGAAGTACCACAGGAATCCGTCCTGGGGGCTACCTTTTTCAAATATTTTCAAATCATAGAATAATATCTTTAAACACATTTTCAGAAATCTCTGTTTAATACAAGCTGTTTTGAATGAACTTAATTGATAATCATGATGCTTAGGATAGATTCTATTCACTTTAGATATCCCCTGACTTTTCCCCCAGCACCTCAAGCAGGGAAACGTTTCAACTTCTCCTGTGAAATATCTTAACTTCTACTACACAATATTTTATACAGCCTATTTATTTTACCCAGATTTCAAATCCTACAGATCCACTCACGATGACATGAGTGGTTTTGCAGGAAATGGCTAAAGAACTAATGAATGAAATGCCAATAATTTTGCATTCATGTTTTCCACAGCATGGATTGTAATAATTTATTATATATGTACTTTAACTGTAAAGCCAAAACCAAAGTCAAAATAAAAACATGGCCAACAAGTTTGAAGGAATAAGTCGTAACGAAAGGATGAAAACTGTATCTCTTTGTTACAATACCAGCATGTTTACTCAAGCTTATAAACCAACTGTTTGCCAATCCTGATCTAGAGAGTCACAGAGATATAAGGTTACACAAGGTTACAGAAATCTAACTCTGGAAATGCAAGTCAACATGTGAGATCATCCAAATGAGTGTAGTTGAGTTGAGACGCCCAAATGCACACAGGGCTGTGTATCAGTGATTACAATCTGACACGACAGATTGCAGCACAACAGAGCTTCATTACAAGCTCCTAAAAGGCAATAATTGATACCCAGCTCATGGGAGAGTCTCTCAAAAGCTTTATTGCAATATGAACAGACAGGAGTCAGCTCCATGTCACAGTGAAGAACCAGTGTTGAAATCAGCCACCTGAGTACTCACCCGTCATATTTATCTAGATTGGCCTCCGTTTTCAAGTGGTCCCTGGCATGATTGGCTCGCTCTGTAACTATGGAAACAAATTCAATGTGTTAACCCTTAGATGCATAAGTGGGTATTTTTTGACCCGGTGAGGTGGTTTTCTTGAAGTATCTTTGTAATTATATTTTTGTATCATTTCCTATTCCAGCTATTCCTCAAAAAACATGTTTTGGATATCATGCCATTCAAATTTTTTGTATTTACATTTTAAGAAATTGTAGTTTTTGTATTACTACCCCAAGCTTCCATAAGTGGGTCAAAAATGACCCGCATGCATTTTCTATGGAATCCTACAGTATGGGAAAACGTTTTTTATCCAAATGTAAAAAAAAAAGTCTAAAATGTCTAAATAGTGAAAAATGTAATATAAAATATTTCTAGTGTGAACCAAAATATAATACTAAATATTATACAAGTGATTTTTCTTAACCAAAATGACAAAAAAACACATATTATTCTAATACGGGTCCTTTTTGACCCACTTATGGAAGAGTGTAGGGTCCAGTCACTCGTGCATCTAAGGGTTAATACAACTTCAATGAAAGGGAAATGTACAGACAAAGTAAGTCGATTTTGTATGGCCTGACTTGTATTGAAATACCAGACACTGCATTGTTTAAACATGAATTAACTGGATAAGTCACAAAGATACATTTTCAGAAAAAGCAAAGATACAAAGTCACAAAACAGCCTCATTCAACAATTGTATATCAGCCCGCAAAATAAGCCTTAGGCCGACAAAAACAAAATTCCAATCCGTTTTTCAGGCATGTAATATAAACACAAATGCAGCTGCAATTCACAGCTGCTGTAGGAAACCCAGGGTGAATAGAATTCAGTCTGATGGACCATCAATACCCAGACTATGTGAAGCTGTAGCAAACACTTTTTGAATAATAGATGTGTTTGGATACCCTTGCTTATCAACTATCACAGCTTCCATTAAGGCGCTGGCATGATTAATGGCACTAAAAGGCAAATCATATCCTTGGAAGCCTCCTCGGTCCCTTCGAGAGGCCACAGTGGCAGTGGAGATCTATACAGCGGGCATCGAGACTCATTTTTTATTTAAATCTTAGGGAAAGCCAGTGATAGGGACCCACCAATCACGTCGGTTGAGATGCAGGCGCGGCCAAAGAGTGGGGCCACCTTCTGCTCGTAAATACGCTTCCCGCGCCGCTTTCCCCCGTACGGATTGATGTACACCAGAAGGCTCTTCGGTCGGTTGGCTGCAAAGTGAGGGAGGGGTGTGAGATATTCATTAAAAAGGCTCAGTGTTTACCTTTTTTACAAATGTGTAACTGACAGCAGCTTGATGTAGTTTTCATTAACCAGACACCTTTCCCAGAATGCTCCGTCAAACTGACTTATCCCCAAAACAAGCCGCTCACGAAACAAATGATGTGTCTACCCACTATGGGAGGAGTGTGAAGCAATTCAGAGGTGCTGCATCATTCGCTGATAAACCTACAAAGTGCTGCGATGGAGAATACTAAATGGCTTGTTTATGGCCGTTGAAGAAGACTGCGTTTAAGACAACTAACTGAGGTATGGCAGCTGCTCCAATTAATAATGAATCCATTGGGATCAAGAGTTAAATGAGCACAAAGAAATATAGAGCGCAATATTGTTTGGCAATAAGACAAAAGTTCCATTAGATTACATAAATGGATTGTCAATGGGTGATGTAAAGGTGTACTGTGGAGGAGACTAACACTATTGGACCACACTCAGGCTTCATCTACAAAATGAATGTAGTTAATTTCCTTGAATTGATTCATCACAAACAGAACCAAGTTCGCCATTAAAAATGGTTTAAACCATCTTACACTCGATCTCCACATGATAGTTACACACTAAAACCTCTGGTACGCAATTGTGTATTACCTTGTTCCGTTAAAAGAAAGTTAAATTCCTTACCTCTTCCAAATAATTATGTTTAAAAAATGTGTTAACATATAGGACACTCTTTTAATGTTTGCATAACCACCATTTATATTTCATCAGACTATCGGCTATCGCTATTTTCATTCTTTATGCCTGAGAGGTGCTGTCTAGAAAGAGAAATGCAGGAGGGCAACCTCTATTGAAAGTTTTCCAAAGGGCTCTCCTGAGGGCATTTATACCACTGAAATGAATAAAATATTTGTTATGGACGGTAAAACTTAGCTTCTTTACAATCCGGTTGAGGTGTAGAAGAACTCATTTAGCAATAAGTCCAAGGTTTTCCTTGGGCACTACAGTAACTTATGTTACATCCTGTAAGGTGGTGTCTCACTGAAGTAGTCTATAAACCCCTCAGAATAAAGATTGTATTGCATGTCCCTTGTGCACAAAGCTGACAGCTTCTGAAATTGCTTGAGAGATAAAAAGCCTGATCCTCACAGAACACCTGTCATCAACATCTGACAGTCCAAACTCAGCTGGAAAAACAGCAAGTAGCGATTTCTAAAACCATTAAAAACAAGGCTAAATGTTTGGCATTGCCAGAATTAATTTCTTTTTCCAAATAACGTTACCAATGTGCTAATAGATAAGCAGTTAGATAATGCAGTTACATTGGCACTTTGGCTCGGTGTAGTGCAGCTTAATGACGTGTGTACTCATCTTTGTAATCTTCCAAGTACATACCAAGCCAAATTCCATTTACGTGACATTTTTATGGCACGTAGTAAACTGATTATGATTAAGTTCCAAGTACATTATCTGCTAGAGAACACCATTTAACAGTACGTACTGAGTAATGCCAGTTGCTCATTGATAACTTTGATCCACTGCTCGCTGAGTGCCTGGTTGGCAGAGTGGAAAGTCACTTCACTGCAGCGCCACTGGTGCTGCCTTGTTCTTCTGACGTAGGAAACTGTAGAGGAACAAAACAGAAGGAAGATGTGAGAAAAACCAGGCAAAAAGATATGTCTTTTTTAAGGGTTGTCGGGGTAGAATGTAAAATGATAGCAATTACCGGAGACATTTCATTTGTTTTTTGACGTATATTTGTTTTAACTGTGTCTCCTTTTGTTATGTATGGCTTGTAGCCATACAATAACTTAAGATACGATAAGATAGGACCTTATTTATCCCGAAGGAAATTGTTGTACCAGAGTTACAAAAATACAATAAACACAGCAGCATAATAATAAAACTGTACACTAAAAGTGCAGTAAAAAGGGCAATTAAATATCTACAGGAAACATAGACGGTCACATCGTTTATGTAAATATTAACAGTATTTAGTAGTGCAAAAAGAACGTAGTGGCAGATACGTAATTGCACGTAGAACATCATTAATAATAATGATATTGCACATGTTATATAGCAGCAAGTGTTTTGTAATGATGGTAATGATATTTATATTGCACATAGTGTTGGTGTGGAAGTTCTCAGTTCCCTTTACTGAAGGGTGAAGAGTTATAAAATGCTATTTAAAGAGAATTTAGGTCTAGTATGCCAATCTGTCTGTTGCAGAGATTGATCTGTCAACCTTTCTGTCGGTCCATAACCACTTACCAACACACTATACTTTCCATTTTTTGGACGAAGAATAGAAAAAAGGAGTACCAACAGAAGAAAGATGGTTTCACCAAAACAAGATCCTGATCTGAAAGCTATACTTACAGCAGGTGTGTTTACATCAGCAGAGAGCCAACATGCTGTGTTCAGACTAGACTCAGTGCCCTCTGGTTTTGCGATTGTGCAGACCTGGCCAGAGAATGAACCCTAGTTTTATCCTTACAAAACAGGTCAATTTGACGTGTGAGTGAGACATGAAGAAGTCAGTTAAGTTAAACAGGGCTCAGTGGGTATTCAGACAAAAAGTAGAGTCATATAATATCCAGTTAGGAACATTACTGAAATATTTACATTAAGGAGCGGAAAATCACTCGCTAAGCACTTTGACGTCGAATTCACCCGCTTAGCATTTCAAAGTCAAATTATCACACCAAGCATTCTTTTTATCAGATGGAAAAGTTAACTTTGAGTACTTCAGTGGAAATCACTTAACGTACCTCATTTCTTGCAGCGGGGCAGGCGAGGAGACGTTTAGAGTGGGAGCAAAATCCTCCTTTTAATAAGTTACATAATCATGAGGCAAGTGATGGGGAGTGTCTTTGAAGCCAAGTTTCCACAGATCGTGGGAAAGCAGTCATGTCAGGCTCGACTCACTCTAATGCCAGTAAAAGCTCACATTAGGGAGGTAATTTTTAACATTTGGCTGTGATAAATAATGTAAATCCGATCTTGTTTGGATATAATCTAATGGCTCGAAATGATGCATTAGCCCATAAATCACTGGCATGCTGCCATCCTAGACCCACTGAGCTAAGCTGTGAGGGACTCTCTTGTTAATGCATTACTTTCAGACTGTGGAGCTGTCTACAGGCTTATTTCCAGTGTCATCACTTGTGACTGGTGGAGCTGAACACAGGCTTTTGGCACCCTTTCTCACACTGTAACTGTGATGTGGCATTAACCTACTGTAGTAAAGGGAAAGCGACAACACTGGCTTCAGGCATGAGGGTTCAGGCATCATATTGAGTATTGCATGAGAAATTACTGAGAAATGGGTCAACCCACAACAAAATCTGGATCAAACACTTCCCATAATACCACTTGTCATTTTCCAAGACATGGCAAAACTCCCCCGGGGCCATAGAAGAAATTATACAACTGGTTTCAGAGTATTACTCCCTGTGACAAGCAGATTGACTTTGACTTGTACTATGTGTGGAATATCCCTTTAAGCGTGTATATCAGTGTTGGTTTTATACCTGTGAAAGCATGGGGATGCAGCTGTGAGGTCTGCTTTGCTTCCGCCCGACTCCTTCTGGTCTCTTTGTTGTCTTGGTCATCATCTTTGGTGTGGACAGCCACTATCTCACACACTTGCAGAGCATGGATGTGTGCTGAAGAGACAGAAAAAAAAAATATATTCAACTGCTTGATGCCCAGCAAAATGTCTTATAATATATATATATAATATATCGCTATTTCGTATTTGCAAACTATCATTCAGATTTTTCAATACCATTAAAGCTGCAGAAATCGATATTTTTACATCAACAATGGGTCACAAAATTGTGTGTAGCTCAAAGTAAAACCACAAAGAATAATCGCCCAACTCTGCAGTTCCCCGCAGCTTTACGGAACTTGTTTCAGATCATTGTTTTGGTTTTATGCCCCACAAATGTTTATCGTTTTGGTTCAGTCTCACCCAACTCGCGGGCCTGATTTCCAGATGTAGGAGGCAGCTGTTTTAGTGAAAAAGTTCCAATAAACCCACTATATGATTTCTAAGACACAGAAAAAGTCAGAAAATAGCTGATAAAGTTCAATATTCAGCTGATGAGCCAGCTGGTGGAGACCAAAAACGTAAGTGGACTTATAATAATAAATTATAAGTCAGATACATAATAATATGCTTTGTAAATGCTGGATGTGTAACTAAGCATCCAACAAGTAAGGAAATAAAAGAAGAAAAGAAAGATCTGGTTTCCCCTTTAAAATGATGCCCGCTTTGTCTCTTTGGTTACAAAAGATGACTTTAGAATAGGAGCCTGGCATTAATTTCACAAACAGTGAAATGAGTGGGAGCGTAACACAGACACATCCCAAGGGACGAGGTGGGTGTTTGGGAAGAAACTGCATCTTCTTGTTCTTTTTCGCCCCATGGGAACAGGATTTAGGCTGCTAGTTTAAAATTACTTAGATGAAACCCTTGCATGCATTGTTCATTCACAGAGTTTGTCGGGTACGGCTCGATGTGGTACCTGCTGGCAGTGAAGAGATGGGTGGGTCAGTTGCCCTAAAAAGCTGCCTAAAAAGGATTGAATAGCTATTAATTTACTGTGTTTGAAAGGCAGTTATTGGGAAAAGAGAGGGGATTGTTGAGAAATGGTTACCTTTCACATCAATAATTGTAATTGAGGTGTTAGTATGAAAAATAGTGGTCAAGGGAAATCCAGATGAAGGCAATACATTATTTTAAGAATCACTAACGACCCATTACATGCATGTAAAATGGTGGAAATCAATGGAAGGAATGTGATGAATGCATATTCTGAACTGGATCTCACAATTTGACTTTCCCCTGTGAACCATTTTTTAAAATCCAGATATCAATACATCTATACTAGAAAATGACAGTATTACTTGTGATGAGTTTAACTGACCTCTTCAACTGCTTCACATACTGTACAGGCATTACCTCCCACAAATGTATTCAGCTGATATGGGGGAATGGATGGGAGGGAGCCATGACATATTATTTCTTTCCTGGGGGAATAGGATTTCATTTCTCTCTCAAATAAAGATGATGTGCCATGCAGGCATGAATAACTTTATGGCCATCAATATTCACACTTTGACAAATAGGAAGAGTTATGGCCGTACGGGTAATAGCTTTATTTCAGAAGAAATGAGAACGAAGGAGTTTTATTCCAACTATTTGAAAAATGGCACCTACAGTAGTGCTCTGTTTGTGTTGTATTAAAATACATGATTCTGGACAATCAAAGTTACTGTTATTTAGTAATTTCAGCATTATATCTATCCAAGGTTGCAGTGACTGACATAACTGAGACACTTTTACCATTAATTCAGTTTCTCTCCCACACACTCGAAAGCCCCCCCCCCCCCCCGCCTGAAACACTTACACCTCCATTGGACTCCGTTGTTTACTTTAACATATAGACATCACTATATGACACTCTTGCTTCTATTGGTTAACGTTCTAACACATTGTACATGATAGGCGTACAATGTCGATAGGCGGGACATCTCTAAGCGGATGACCAATCACAACGGAGCCGGCCAGCTAACCAATCAGAGCAGACTGGACTCTGGTTTCAGACAGAGGGAGAAAAGAGGTTGCGTGCTCAGCCCTCTCCTCTACTCCCTGTTCACTCACGACTGTGTGGCCACACACAGCTCCAACACCATCGTGAAGTTTGCTGATGACACGATCGGCCAGATCACAGACGATGACGAGACGGCGTACAGAGAGGAGGTCGAAAACCTGACATCTTGGTGCCAGGAGAACAACCTCCATCTCAACATCAGCAAAACAAAGGAGCTGATTGTGGATTACAGGAAGCAGCAGGGAGAGGGACACGCCCCCATCGCCATCAATGGGACTACGGTGGAGAGAGTCAGCAGCTTCAGGTTCCTTGGGGTCCACATCACTGAGGACCTGACATGGACTCTTCACACCACCACCATCACCAAGAAAGCTCGACAGCGGCTCTTCTTCCTCCGCAGGTTGAGGAGGTTCAAAATGGATTCCAGGATACTCTGCAACTTCTACAGGTGCACGATAGAGAGTATCCTGACTGGCAGCATCACGGCCTGGTACGGCAGCTGCACCGACCTCAATCGTAAGGCTTTACAGAGGGTGGTGAAAACTGCACAGCACATCACCAGGACGGAGCTGCCATCCATGGAGGACCTTTACTCCCAGCGGCTCAGGAAGAAATCACTACGGATTATCAAAGACCCCCATCACCCCAGCCACAAACTGTTCTTTCTGTTGCCGTCTGGCAGACGTTACCGCAGCATCCTGGCAAAGACAAGAAGATTCGGAGACAGTTTCTTCCCGCGGGCAGTGAGACTGTTAAACAATTGAACTGCTGAAACAACTTCAAAACATTCATCTGCTACTCAGTAATATGTATCTAATACCTAATATATATCATTCCAATAACTTGTATATAGACTCGTACTGCACTATTCCACATGCTCACTTTATTTTATAACTATTTTTCTTTTTGTATTGCTCTTGCTATCTGTATTGTTATTATGTTGCATTCTTGGAGAAGCCTGTGACATAAGATTTTCAACAACATAATTACTCTGTAGCTATGTCAGTTTGACAAAATGAAGACCTTTTTGAACACTAAAGCATGGAAACATGTCACAGTAGAGACACAAAATACAAATATCTACCTGAAAATTAGCATAATAGGTCCTCTTTTTCTCTTCTCCTTGGGTCTATAAGCCCTTTTCACAGCAGATATTTTGACTTTTCATATTAGAAAAATAAGTGGGATACTAATGACAGAAGTGTCACAGTAAGACATGTCAGTGTGACAATGAGTCAGCATGCACAATAGCAGGACCCTTACGGCCCGTCCACACAGCGGCTTTGGAAAAAGCTTGCCGGCGGGCGTGTCTGAAGCTCGACCAACAACCAATCACATGAATCTCCCGCCCCTGACACACAAGCAGCGGTTTGATTGGCTAGAGCTTGTACTGGCATATGATTTGATTGGCTGACGCTTCCACCGAAAGCTTCAGAAGCTTCAAAAGTTGAACATTGCTCAACTTTTGCAGCCTGAAACGCCAGGAAAGCTCCGCTCTGCTTCCCACAATGCAGTTCGGCGAAAAGTGACGTCACCCCATTCAAAGTGAATGGGCAGAAGCGTTGGAAGAAGCTTCCAACGCCGCTGTGTGGACGGGCCGTTAGAATGAAGTGGCTTAATGGAAGTCAAACACCATCATTGGCTTTTTTTTTGACAGCTACTTGAAAAATAAAAACGTCTTCTGTTATAAAGTCATATAATGTCTCATTATTGACAATGGGATTAAGGTGTATATGTGACACTACGTCTTACAAAACTGATTATTTTTAATGTCTAGACATCTCCCAACATGTGCCTGAGAATCTGGAAATAAAAATGCATCAGTGCGATAGTCGAGGTAACTTTTACTTTTGTTTTTGTTGTGCAAATGGTTTGACTTATCATTGAGATGTGCTGACAGTGTATTGAGAATTATGTGCTAATGCCAAAAATCATTCCATGCAAGGATGCACATTTAAGAAAAGCTGATTTTCTTTGGTAAAATGTTACTTTTTGATGGTTAAAAATACTGCACATCAGGGAAGAACCAATGATTTTTTTGATTTATATTTGAGATAATTCAACATGAAATCATTTTTGCTGTTTGTTTGACATCCAAGCACCAAACCTGTACTGGATTTCTGCAAAACCATTCAGTGGAATACATTAGAATATGTTATCTCCTGTCTTACATTTACATTTTTGTTACTTTAAGCTCCCTTGGCTTAAGGTGAAATGAAAAATGCATGAACTCTTTTCTGTATTGGCCTGCTGGGCAAATCAACTTCTGTCAAAGAAACAAGCTAACATTCATCATTGAGTCAGAACAGGCGGTATCTATCTCTCTCTCTGGTCTTTTGTACAACTTGGTTAAAATAACCCCAGGAGCAAGCACAAATCCAACAATCCCAGTGAACTGTGTTAGGGAAGGAACTGGAAACAATAGCTGACATTCCCACATTCAAACACTGCTCCAATAACCCTGCCACACACACACACACACACACACACACACACACACACACACACACACACACACACACACACACACACACACACACACACACACACACACACACACACACACACACACATCACACACACACACACACACACACACACACACACACACACACACACACACACACACACACACACACACACACACACACACACACACACACACACACACACACACACACACACACACACACACACACACACACACACACACACACACACACACACACACACACACACACACACACACACACACACACACACACACACACACACACACACACAAATTCCCTACTTTGTAGCAGTCCCTAAACTACATGCTAAGCCCTCGGCCATACAAGGCAGATCCTCTCTCTGCTCTGACATACTTTTGCTCTTTGTGCTCGAAAATAATCTTAGCACAGGCAGTAAGCCAGTGTACGCTGCCCATTCATACCACAGGGCTCAGAGTGTACTGAGAGGTCTGCTACCTGCAAAAAAATCAGCTATTCAGGAATTGGGAAGCAGGAAAGTTTTTTTGTTACTAGCTCTGCACTTGAAAGAAAGCATGCACAGGTTTCTTTTGATGCTGCAAAGTCAAGATGATACCCAATGATACGATACCCAATGAAGGTGGAAGCCAATACTGGACGTGACTTTAGCTATCAGTTACTCCAAATAAAAGACTTGGATGGGACAATGAGGTTAAAAGGACATGCCGTTACATCTCCAAGAGACAAACCACAAATACTCAGACATCAGTGCAACCTAGATATATAGATAATATTAATATTTTTACTTAAACAATAGTCAAGGAAGTGTTGAGTGACCTGGAGCGCTATGCTTTGTGTTTGTGCTATTGACATTACAGTACAGTACAATAAACACTTAAGGCTGCCAAGTGAAATTGATATCAATGTTTTAATTTCAATGTTTTCAAGTTAAACATTTTTAAACTATGCGAGTCATGAAAAAATAATACTTTTATCTCCTGACGTGTCAAAGGTCATGATGACTGCATGATTAATAAGATTAAAGTCCCTGAGGCGTGGCAAAAAAACAACTATTTCAAAACACAAAGTTACTTCTGCTTGGGCCCAATCATTCTAACATTAATTATAAATATTTAGTCAAATTGACTGGAGGATTAGCCTTATATGATAGCTAGCTTGTTACCTACAGATAATACTTGTGGGGAAAATCTAACTTTAAAGCAATAGTTTAACATTTTACTTTCTTTCTTGTTGAGAAATGGTTAATACGTAGCTAAAGCCGGTAGCTGCTTAGCTTAGCTTATCCTAGCATAAAGTGTAGAGGGGGAAAAGCTAGACTTGCACTGTCCTAAAGAAAAATCCAGCATAAAGTCATTGCATCTAGCCAATAAATAGTCCCACAAATAATACCACAATATGTTATTTGTTCACAACAGATTTAACCCAACAACAATGTGAAACAACCTGTGAAGTTTTTAATTCAGGCTTCAGGATCCACACATGAAAGGTTCAAGTAGACTGCCTTGGAAATAGGGCCATGTTCAAAGAGACAATAGCATGGGATGAAAACATGGAGCAGCATACAGTAGAGGATGATTCCCTAACCCTGACATGAGCAACTATCAATGAGCAAGACATTGCCACATCCTGGCAGTGGCGGTGCTTCGCTCTGCCCATAGTGTGAATGTAATCCCTAACTCTGGCATTGTTAGCACCTTTCTCCAGTGAGCCAGAAACATCCAAGTCCTCGGGGTCCAGGGTGCTACTGGTTTCCATTCTAACCACATGAGATGGATTAACATCTGCACTGCTGTAATCTGCTAAAGGGCCGGAAGCAGATTTTTACACAATTGGTGAATTTGCCCTTCACGTGACTTTATGCATTGGTGGCTCCTAACTCAATGCGACTTCTCACGTTGCGTAGGTCTACAGATTATGACCAGTTTAACCAAGGAATTACAGTGTTATTCATACTCAGAAGCCTATAGGTTAAATGATACAGAAATTCACAAGAAAACATAATACTATAACAATCCAACTTAATGCTGCAAGAGATAACAAATAACAAAAATCAACGTGTCGTCTCCATTCAGTCAATAGCCGCTTTCACACCAAGTACTTTGCCGTACTTAGTGCCGGCACTTAGTGCCCAGTACCCCAGGGCACTAAGTACAGATCGCGTTCACACCGGAATAAGTTCCCTGAGGGAAGATTACACAAATGAGCCGCCGACGTCACTTCTTCTTCTGCTGCTTTGGGTTTATTGGCAGGCCGCAAACAACTTCACGCGTATACTGCCGCCCGAAGTCCCCGGCCGGAAGTCCCCGGAGTTGGGGACTGGCTTCAGTAGGAGCTGCTGGGACTCCCAGCAGCTCCTACTGAAGCCTTCCGAGTAAATCGCCAGAACGCCGACACCTCCTCATCTCCACCGCTCCCATGTTTTGTTTTGTGTTGCCATAAGTTATTCTCTCTCCGTTCGTGCGCGGGTCTAATGCTAATGCTAATAATGCTAATGCCACAAATACAATGGCGGCTTCACAAAACCTTTCAGAGTTTTACGGGGCGTGGTTTGCAATTCGCCCAGCCAATAGAAATTGGTACTTTTTTGGTACTTTTTTGGTACCACCTCTCTAGCAGGCACTAAAAATGGGGGTAACAGTTCCCGGCACCAAGTACTCTTTTTGGTGTGAACGCAACATAAGGGGTACTAACGGAACTAAACGGGAAAAGTACGGGGAAAAGTACTCCGGTGTGAACGCGCCTAATGACTGTATCATTGAGCTGCCAAATATTGAAGAGCCTGCCTTTAACGCAAAGCACTTACCAGTGTATTGGTTTGTTTAAGTATTTCATATTATGAGAAGAACACATTTGTAAAGTTTAAAATCAGTAAAGTGGCCCTTTTTAACTACATAAAGGGTTTAACATCAGCAGTACTCAGAGGATTGAGAGCCACTGGCCTTGGCAATAAGTGTACCCTTTAACAAAGGAACAAAGAGGATCTTTCAGTTAATGAAATGGGGCCAAAGAGGTCAGTTAAATGCAGCTCTTTGATTACATGAAAACATTTGCCCTTTTAATTGCTATTGTAACCCAGCTTTTATGTGTTCTAGCCAAAAGCACCACTGCTGGTGATTGAAGGTCAGTCTTTATGATGGTGGGTTAGTATCTTTTTCCTGTGACCATGGATGAGAAACCTTAATTGACTTTACTTACAGTACCTTTAAGGGAACATTCACCCTCAAAATACCATTGCCAAGTGTTGGAAATGTCTGCCTTCTCGAGAATAAGATGGCACTTGAGTTGTGGTGCTCAAAGCAAACAAAAAGGTATTAAATCATTCAAACAATGTATTTTTCTAGGAATTATGATTACGGTTTTTGTGAACAATTTCACATGGGAACCGTATCACTGCTGTGCGAAAGATAGAAATTATGAGTCAAATCACATAGGCTTATGTATTCTAGATTTTGGCTTGAACTGTCCCTTTTAATGTTTGTACCAGTTTAGTGTGAATTTAGAGACTACTTTGTAACTGTATCAAGAAGTACCTGCAATTATTAAGGTGCAACCTGTGAAGACTCTATTGGATTGATGATCTTGCTAACCCCTAGAAATATTAGTTTCCTTAACATTGCCTTAACATAACGTCAGTAAATGCCTTTTCACACACCTGATTGCTGACTTTCTCAGCCCAAAATAAGGATGTGTATGTTGATTTGGAGGTGATCTTACAGGATTTTTAACTCAGTATATCCGATGCATTCACGTATGTGTGCACAAGAGATTTTGTGTCTGCTTGTGTATTATGATATCTGTGACAGCGCAGTGCCTGTCCTCACCTACCTTAAGTCCTCTGACAACAACAAGCTGTCATCATATTCATATTCTGCTGTTGTTCTCTGCACCCCTCCCCTTACACACTGGATCAGTGTGTAATCCCTTTATTGTTACTGAGGTTTGGCATGAGCACAAGCCAGCGCCAGCTTAAGGAAATGCTTGCGTTTTTAGGTGTCCTCCCACTATGTATGCAGTTTTTGATGTCATTTCTGTTTTTACATTTCAAGAGACGTGCAAGAGTGGGGAAAATATTTTTGAGGACTGTCTATGTTGTCGGGTGATGCAACATGTTCTTCCCCCCATGCTGAATAATAGCTACAAATGGGTATGCAAGTGTTTTTCTGCAATATAATTAATGAAAAAGATAAATGTCCTACAACGACAGCACTGTACTCTCATACATCCTCACCATCCAGAACATTGATTCATTGTGTAATTGGCAATACAAGTCCGACCTTTCACTCGTATTGACCCCAGCTGCAGGTAAATAAATACAATCTATTTAATGAAAGCTGCTTTATTGCTTCCAGTAATGCAGTATAAACCACAGCGTCCCCAGTCTCCAGCTGTTGTTTTCTGGCAGTGTTTATTTATCTGTATCTCTCTCCATTCCTCCCTCTGCAGCTGTCTCTCAATGTACAGACAGGGCTGTGCATTGAGCACCCTCTTTAGATTACAAAGCACAGATCTTCCTGTGCACACATCGGAGTGAGCTGTCAAACAAGACGTGGATTTCTCCAAGGCACAATGGGTTTGTTAAGCCAAGGCTAAGGCAAACAGATGGAAAAGAAAGGACAGCAGAGGTGTAAAAGTACAACAGGAGAGCAGTCACTAGGGGTGCAATAGTACTGCTAGATCGCTAATATACTTAAAGCACCGCTCAATCAGTTGTTTCTTTCTATATGAAATGGAAAGATACTTTTTTGCGACCTAAGCTTTCTGTGACAACGATAAAACTTCAGATCAGACTGAAATATTTTAGCCAATATTGAATAAATAGCTTTAAAGTTGTGCACAGACATTCATGTTTCCCTGAGCAAGAATCCTAATGACCTTTGTGATGCCCTCGCTTTTTCACCAGTGTTTGCCATAGGGTCAAAAATGTTTAATTATCCAGTTAAATATCTTAACCACTACTCAATGGATTGGCCCTAATTTATGGACATTCACGGTTCCCAGAAGATAGATCCCAGTGATTATGGAGGCCATCTGGTTTGTCCTCTAAGACTTGAAGTGAGTGCAAGCTTTTGACGCTCATAGATGGATTTAACTCAAATTTGAAACAAACATGAATCTTTCCTCAGGATAAACTGTAAAAAAAAACTTTCATCTTGGCAAATCATCAGATCCCATTTTTAAATTGCATACTACTTCCCGCAAATCTATTGACATTGTCATTAGCCTCAGCTGTACTTTGTGTCTAGTGTTAATAAGAAAATGTTAGGATGTAAACATGCTAAAATCAGATGGTGATAGTGGTAATTGACATTAGTAATAATGGTGGCAATATGTTTAACAACATGATAGCATAGTCGTGTGAAATGCTAATATTAGCGTGAAGGTCAAAGTCTAACTAAAGTGTGACGGAGATACTAGCATGGCTTTAGTCTCCTTTTCCAACATTTTAAGACTTACTGTAGTTTTATGAGATACTGATGCACGAAATCCTATAGCTTAGTTTTGCTTCTGCAGTTTTCATAGGTGGATTTTGATATGTGATTTGGTAACAGAGGAAATCTTGTGCTGCTGATACCATATTACAGCCTATCTTGCAACACTTCCTGTATTGCTATAAATGAATCCCAGACTGTAACACGTTGGATCTGTATCCAGCTTTGCCATATAGGAAAGGAAATATCTAAACCCCCTCTGGCAAAGGCAGATATCCAGGCTTAGAGGGCCTGAGGAAGTACTACTTGCTAAGCATAGTGATTTGCAAAGGGGAGATGCTCTCTAGAGCATATGCAGTGATTTAGTCTAGATTTTCCTCCAAGATGGGAGCATGCATTGTATAGGAGGAGTGACTCAGGCATAACGTGGACATAGGATTTACTCCAGTCTCAGAGGCAATGCCATCTCAGTGATTGGATTTTGTTTGTGTGTGAGAGTGAATCTGTGTGTAAACGACATTCCTGGCTAGGATACCAATGCCTCGGTATATCTACTCAGGACATCTGACTGACAGATGCTCTGATTCGACCAAATCCACTTAAATGTCAAGAGGTAACATCCCCTAATGTTGTATAGAAAAATATGAAGGCCAGAGAGGTGCTCATATCAATTTATACTGGCATTTATGGCATTTGGGTGTCAAGTTCGATGTTAGGTGGAAAAGATTGGCAGACGAATGTAAGACAAGAGCAAGGCGAAGAGCTGTCAAATTTGAGTCACTCTGAATTGATTTCTATCAGTGTATCAATGACATTTCCTTAATTGTCCAGTTGCAACATTTAGGAGTTTCAAATGTATATTAAACAAACAGCGCAAAAACTACACAGAGAGAAAAGTGTGGAAATCTAATCAACACCATTTTGAAGTCTAGAACAATTGTATTTCTTTTTTTGGATAGGTGCAAATATGTTTACTTTATATTGCAGTCACAAACATCTATGTCTACCATAGTCACTGATTAACTTGATTATAGTGCCTACTAATGATAACCACAACCCTACTCAAAGACTGTGTCCATAAAGATAAAAATAATATGCAGCTTAAATTTGCAAACACCGTCATTTGATTACTTCTCAAAGAATGTGCCTCCATGGTGTTTGACGTTGGGCTTATCCATAGCGTATCCATTACTGGCAAAGTCCCCTCGTTTGATTCCTAACTCCTGGGTAAACACTTGCCACAGCTATCATTGGTGTAGCTGTGTTGAACATTCACTCAATAAATGGATGTCTTTATGGCAGGTTATTATAGGGCGCTTGATACCACTTTGAGGGAGGTCAATGGCCAGGTTTAAACTGAAGTGTGCCTTGCCAGCTGTAATAACTTCACTCTATATGGTACAGTAATTGCAGACCAGGGAACTCATCAAGATGAACAAACATTAGCCTCAGGAGGTGAAAAGGACATCTGGATTAAGTTAAATTTATCTGATGCAAAAGATGGAATGGTACAACATTTCCAGGACGGGTTGAGAACCACAGTTACAGTATAGAGATGATTTAAGGTGCAGGCCATTAATCCAGTGCATGCTGGGACTCCAACTCACTGCAACTACACTAGCACTTAAGGGTGTGTAGTATTTATGTTCTTAGGAACCACTAATCTCAGACACTGATTTACTAAATCAACATAAAAATGTAACAAATGTGTTGCTAGTTAAACAATCTGCTATGTGTAGAAATCACCTATGAAAACAGTCACAAGCTGAAACACAAGTTATTTTCCTGTTTTTTTGAATGGATGTCCTTTTATTTGTATTTTAGGTATATTATACCCCAACATGCACGGTATGTTTAAACCACATTCTGCCTCTTTTGGCATCAACTTTAAGTGACCAAGTTACAAAAACGAAATGTTTTGGCTTGGCATTAAAAAGAGGACATTTTGTAGATTTTCTAAAAGGTCACTGGGACAGAAATCCTCTTTCATCAATCTAGTTAACCATGACTAGTATTTGCTTGTAAGAAACAAGGGCCTCCTTATTATTTATGACTGAAACCCCACAGAACTACAGTAGTTTCATGACCTGACTGTTGCTCCATAATGATCCTGATAAGAAAACAGCTGCTATACTTTCTTTTTGAATTGGTGACAATGTTTAACTAAGACAAATAATGTATATGCTCAGGCAAATGATTTATAGGAGGGATTGATACACTTAAATACAATTTAACAACATTGTAAAAACATGTTTTATGGTCACTCCATTTATGTATTTTGTGTAAATATGTATCACTCACTTTTTGAACAGGATTAGATAGGCTATTTGCCATGTCCAAAATGCTTTATTGCGTATAATTATTACAAAGGTATAAACTAATTCACTTCTATGTTGTTCTTACCTGTTTCAGCACTGTTGCTGATGCCAGAGCTTCGTTTTCGGCTCTTCTCAGTTTCCTTCCAAGCCAAAACACTGCGGTTTAAAGTAACTTCTACCTGTCTATGTTTGTGAAAAAGCTTCGAAAACAGTAGTCTGTCTTGATTCTCCATAATATCGCTTAAACGTGTCATTAGTTACGCTCTCGTCCGATGATATACCATGTTAACTTTGTTACAGCCGCACCACAGACCGCTGCTCCGAGCTGGAAAGTGTTGAGTCAAGTGCAGGTCGGCCGGTGCTGTCAGAAGAAGGGTTTAAGAGAAAGATCGCTTATGAGCAGGATGACTCACTCGATTTCAAAAAGTGACACTGGCCTACTTTCCGTACCGCTTTCCTGGGCCATAAGGCTGATAAGCAAACAGTCCAAAGTGCAATTACTCTTTTAAATACATAACTCTTCTGCACTTGTAATGCACTTTACAGCTTTTTACACCATTGCTCTTAATAATTGATTACCTTCTGTATGATTGTGTATGTTTGTCTGCCCTACTGGAGTGTTTTTATTGTTGTCTGTTTTCGTTACTGTGCATGATGACAGGGTTGCCCTCCAAAAATCGTGTTGTCCAATGACAATAAAGGCTTTCTAAGTTTTCGGACACATCTACAATAGCATAATACATGATATTGCCTGCATTTATGTAGCGTGTCAGACCTGCATTATGCAAATTATGTTTGCCTTAAAAGGGAATGTGTTTGTTTTCATTTTAACCCACCTTTCATACACATTTGCATTGAGCAAGATTGCAACAACACCGACATATAAATAGAAAACAAAAGATACAAGTTTGATGGATTGTAAATGACACAACATAAGCAACAACATTTCATATCCACAGTTTAGGTGCATACAAACAGAAGGCAATCTTAGCTATTCTTTTGTGGATAACCATATGCTAGATGCAACACACATCTTTGAAAAAAATATGATTTAGGGTGCAGAGCAAGAAGATTTATAGATTTATAGAAGTTCATATCTAAAAGGAAATGTTATAGTCCAAAATGTAAATAAGAGAATATGGAGTTTAAATGGTGTACTGACCTGGTAATTCAACAATTCAACAAAAATGAAATGAAATTTTCCTTCAGACTTCAAGTACTCAATAACACATTGATTCCTTGATCAGCAGTGCCTGATACAACTTTATCGTCTGATGTATTCTGCATTGGAACTCTTTTCAAAACTAATAAGTAATTGTAAACATAGTAAGAGTTCAAGTTATTTTCTTTCCTTTAAAAACATAAATAATGAAATAACCAAATCTTAAATTATTTAACAAAACATTTTTGCAGATATAAGGCCAATTTTTCAACTAACCCCAAAACCCCAACAGTTTACTTAAAGTTTGCAGTACCGCGAAAAAGTGACAGAGTGAGAGCTCTTACATTTAATCCTGTTTGCTTCTACACTGTAGGACACATCAGCACATTGCGTAAACATAAGCTCTCCAAATCATGACTCAAAGCAGGAAGGTGATTTCATACTCTTCCAGGCTGAAGAGCTGATAAGAACCTCTCATAACCTTCTGACAGGGATAAGGCAAACACCAGCCTTTACACAGGTGATAGTTAAACTGTGTTTATGTGGGTTTGCCCTACACAGCAACTTTCTTATTCTATTAGCTGAGTTGGAACTGAGCTGATTAAAGTTGGTCTCTCTTTTGTGTGACTGTGTAATGGAGGGTGAGAGAAATTAATAAGAATGTAATTAGAGGAGTTATTGCCCAAGTAAATTGTATGCTGCTATCTGCTACTTGTATTGAATGTATAATGCATGTTTATGTTGAGCCCAAATGTGGCCCACAGACAAATATACTGAGCCATCTAGTGAAAGCTGGAGTCATAGTGTAGGTTTACTATAAAACGTTTACACACTTTTATCTCAAGCCTTTGATTTATACTGTATATCTACAGCAGATATACATGACCTAACATCCAATACTGCCCCCATTGTTACAAGATCCCCATTCTCTGAACAGGGTAGGGTGCAAGTTCAATTTTAGGATCAGTTTTAGATGATAAATAATACAGGTACATGTTAAAATATGTCCTATCTGTCCATGATAGATTCAAAAAAGTATTTGATTCAACAATAAATAGCATAACAGCCTATGCAGTAGCCCATAGATCCATTGATATACTTTCAGAAAAAAATCTAGAAACACCACAGCTTTCAAACTTGTGTGTGAATTATGATGTGTCAACACTTTAGTAGGCCTATACAAACAATTCCTAACAATAGGGCAACTGGGTAAACAATAAAAACACCAGTTTATCCTGTACATATGAACTGCAATGGAAATAGCAGTGTTAAATGATAAGCATTTGTATCTCCCTGCTTGTGGTCCTGATGCTGGTGGTCTCCCTTTTGATTGACACACACACAGATTGTGGTTTCTGTCAACAGAAGAAAAGACAGATGATCACGATGACGTCTGCAGTTTCCCATGCCACCTCACAGCGGATCTCACTTATGATTGGCTCACAGGGAGGAAGTGTCGCTCCAGCCAATCGCAGCAGCGCTTGCTTGCCGATTAGGCACTATCAACATGGCAGCTTTCTGAGTTTTGGAGGAGGGTACCTGGTGTAAATAAACGAATTTCACGTCTTAGAGATAACGACAGCGTTCGTGTGTTTGTGTCTAGGACTGGTTGGGCAATAGAGGGAAAATGTCGACTGACGCAAATAAAAAACAGTTCTGGAAAAGAAACGCAGCGAAGGTTCCTGGCAGGTGAGTGACGTGTTCCCTCTGTCGGCTAGCTTAGCCTAGCTAGCCTTACTCAACTGACGCTGCACTGTTGAGCTTAAAACGCAACTTTCACTTTCACTGACGGCCCTGCAGTACTGCACAATGTTTGCAAATATCACCTCTTGCAACGTCCCATTGTCTGTGGTAAAGTCTTACAGACACAGTTTAACCCTTCCTGCTGCTAGCTGGCTAGGAGCTAGTTTGCTAACATCGGCTAACAGTTGAGCAATTTATTCAAACCGCAGTCACATATTTGTAACTAATGATACAGTAACCATTTTATATCAATGAGAAGCTATGGGCTTACAGCAATTCAAAGTCATTTTCGTTACACTTAGTTGCGGTATTATAGTATCAACTGTCATTGTTGTTGGTAATAAGAAGCTAACATGGCTATAGCTTGACAGCCAGTTATGAATTAGCTCATTCATACATGCTTTCTTCTCTACTTCCTCAGCATTCAACATGTGTATGGTGCACAACACCCACCTTTCGACCCGCTCCTTCATGCTAAGTAAGTTAAATGTACTTTGTTATTGTAGCTAAGTGCCCTGTGATGTTAATTTGGAAAGATGTTATACTTAAGTTTCTGTGTTGATGCTAACACTTTGCCTTTGTTGCTAAACTACTTGAAATCCTAGCTAAAGTGGACATAATTTGCTTCCGCCTTAATATCTTTTTAACAATGATACAAAGTAATTGTTTTGCATGAAACACTGTTTGCACGCCCTGCAGTAAACGGACACACTGTACATATTTGTTTAAGTCGTGTTATTGTTTTTTTTCTTCCATTTTTGTGTTGTGCTTTTCTATTCTATATTTATGTTCTTCACTTTTTCACTTTTTATTTCCTCTTGTATTTATTGTAAGCATCAAAACACCAAATTCCTTGACAACGTACTGGGCAACAAACCTCATCCGGGTTCAAATCCTCACTAAAACTGTCTTCCCTTCAGATCATTCTTCATTAATCACATGATGGTTTATGACAAACATCACATTTATTATTGACTTTATGACCAACACTAAGGCCCCATTATAGACTGTTATACAAGACATTTAAGGAAGCTGTTCCCTTGGTAAAAAATAATACACATAAGCACAAGTCAGACATACATTCACTGGTTTGAAGTTCTTATAGCTTTCTTTACTTTTATTTTAACAGTAAAGGGTGTATTAAAAGAAGTATTATTGTCGGTGCTGCTTTTTGGATCTCTTCCTGTTTTCCTCAGAGCTTCCAACAAAACAGGAAACACTGCACAACACATTTTCTGCCCATTGATTTCTTATGAACTTGAAGTTCACTATACAACATTGTTAGAAACATGGCAGTACCAAAGACCTACAAAACCCCCATCTCATTGCTATTAAAGAGTTAGAGGAAAACACTGGGTAGAGTTAATAATTACGTACTGATGTAGCTTAATAATAGTAATAGCTTTTTTCCTCACTGAGTTGCAAGCTATTATTCTGAGTTGCCTTCTCAGCCAAATGCTTCATGGTAGGCAGTGATGCTGTGTGTACATCTTGAGCTTTTATTTTGAATTGATAACATGTGACCACTGGTAGACTGAACTGCATCCTGTAGGAAGTGAAGCAACACTTATAGGGAACCAAGATAAAAGCCTATGATGTATTTTCTCTTCAGGCATCTCATTGTGCAATCAACATATACTTCATAAAAATGTTGAGTGAAAATTACAATGAAACAAAGTGTTTTCTATGGACACCAAACAACACAACAAGCTGTATAGCTTAGCTACCTAGCCACTCACAGAAAATAGGAAAATGCTGAGTCATGATTGTTACTGTTAAACATGGCATACTGTCATAAATTCAAATCAGGATTGCGGGAGTGTTTGTTTTGTAATTTGACAGCTGACAAAGAAAGCAGCTATGAAAACATGAACTGGAGCCTAGCAATAATTCCATGCACATGTTCAAATGTGTAAAACATATATAAATTGGGTCTTGCAATATCATTCGAGTGATCTATCGTTCAAATGTATGATCTGTCCTATTATGCTGCGTCTGTGGAAGTGCAGTTACCAGACAGACTAGTTGCTTTCACTTTTAATGTGAACTTATTAGAAGTTTATTTGATTATGTTACATAATGTGCAGATCTAGCATTTCAAATACAAGTTGGAAGGATTAGTATTTCTGGAGTACTGGGTACCAGCACAGATCTATTATCATAATTTACTTCTGCATTGCAACATTGTTTAACCTTTCCTTTTTCACTTGCACACAAACACTGACACAGATAGCAAAACATCCTCTTATTCTGTTCAAAATAAATGTACTTCTTCTGACTGATGTGTAATCATGTAGTTTGAATTCAATGTGCTTGTTTTTGGTCAGCGTAAAATATCAGACTTTCTTTCAAATTATGACGGAAGAAATCGATACTAGACAAGTCTTTCTATATAAATGGTTAACCTTGTCTTTGAAAGAAATCACAGTCCCCATTTCCCTCTCCAGCCTTTTTTTGTTCAACATCACATGATAAGAAAAGGTTGAGTTTAATTGAATTCTCTTTTATTTGTTGCATATCTTGTTCCAGGCTGAATGTAATGCTGCTCTTGAAGCACAAAGACAGCAACTCAGTGAATGTTGTCTTTTGAACCACATTGATTCTTAGGTGTTGGAGGTGCTTTTAATTCTAGTTTTTAATATTACTATTGTGTAAATAGAGGTGGTGACAGACTCCTAGGTTTTGCTGATAATTATTTCAAAAGCCAATGCCATTGTGTGTTTTGTGTCAAAATAATTAACTTCTCATATCTGTCTTTCCCCCCACTTACCTCCTTCCTTTTTCCTTCCACTTACTGCCTCTTTGCCACCTCTGTTTCCTTTCTTACACCTTTTCCCTCAATTTCTTTAATCTTATCCTCTGACCCTTATCTTCTCTCTTTTCATTTCCCTGTATCTGCCGTGCAGCCTGATTAAAGCTGGCAACAAGCCTCCTCCAGCCACGCCAGGCAAACCCAAGAAGGCTACCACGTTCCAGGAGTTTGAGAGCATCACAAGCGATGCCTGGGATGTCGGGGATGATGATGACGAGTTGCTGGCCATGGCTGCACAGAACCTTAATATTGAGGTTGTCATGGAGACAGCCAATAAGGTGAACAACTAGATGCAGTCCTCTCAAAAATGTGTTTTTCTTATGTTTGTATCCTTAAAGATCTCAGACCTTGACTATACTGACTTGTGTCTGTGCACAGTTTGTATCTAGAGGGGTGATTTCACATTCCTTTGATGAAGGGGGAGATGTGTGTGCACTTTGCAACAATCTGAGATTTCAAATGTACCCCAGGTAAACTAAATTAGCTATGTCATGAATACGATACAGCAAAGTGCAGTCTAGGACGCAGGGAGACGGTCTTAAAAACACCTCGAACACACGGTGAACTTATCATAGAGAGTGGGAGTCAGCTGTAACATAGTGAATGTTTTGACAGAAAAAAAGGGAATTTGCAATTTTTGGGATGTAAACCAAGTTTATTGTATGTTTTAGAAAAGTAACGCTGTGTCAGCCCCTGCCGGTAACAAGCTAACAAACAAAATAAACAAATAAGTGATGCTCAATACATTTACCATTCCGTTACGTTAGCTAATTCCCAATTTCTTGGTAAAAAAGAAAACTCAAACATGTCTAATTCTTGTTGTTTTTTTTCACGGAGAAAATACACAAGGCACCGAAATGTATCCCTGCGGAGCTCCGAATGTCTAATTTAGGGAAAATGGGTAGTTTGGAGAAAGGGGTTTACAGCACTACAATACATTTAAGATTGCGTCAGGTTATTTTAAAGTTGTTTTTCTACTTAAGATAGGGCAGTTAAACAATGGCTCGCACAATATATCTGGATCTGATCTGGATAAGAACGTCACCTTTGACCCGCTGATCATAAATAATTATGACATTTACAGAATCTCAAATTGCAAATGTATTAAACAGATTACAGAGAACTGCACACTTTTGTTATATTTTATACAGAGTTTCCCTAGTTCTGACCACCAGTGATACATTTCTGTTTTCCATCAACTGAACAGGTCATCGAGAATCACAGCAAACAGCAAGAAAGACAGAGGCAGGATGACGAGACAGAGCTAGAACAAAGAGAAGAGGACCCACAGGAGGATGTGGCAGAGGACGAGGAGGAGGACGAAGAAGAGGAGGAGGACAACCGGGTGGGGGAAGGAGACGTGACCAGCCCAGAGGTCTCGTTTGCCTCCCAGAGCAGCCCTTACACTGATGGCCGCCTTGTAAAGTCCCAAAGCGAAGCTCCAATTGGGTCACCTAAAGGTTAGTGAGCACCATTTCTCAGTGTCCAAAAAGTTTTCTGGCTCACCTGCACACTAAAAGCCACACTGCTTTTACTTTTAGAGCACATTCTTAAACCCCTTTATAACAGAAAAATGGTTTTCAGCATGTTTTCAAGAGTCTACATTTGAGTTTGGTTATTATTCTTTTATGTGTCTGTACAATAAAAGTATCTTTTTTTATTTTAATCTAACTATAAATAGAATGTTTGGCCAATGTGTCCTCCTATGACATAAGGGTTGAATGTGGTGGGAATGCCACCATATCACTTTTTAATTAATTGAAAATATTTTATATTCTTTCTAATGATTTTAGCGATTACTGATTTTGTGTATTTATTTTACTGTGGTCTCGACGCTGCTTTGTGTCGACTCAACACATTCAAACGGTATCAAGTTTCAACAGGAATGTTCTGTATTCAAAGGGCAAAAAAACGAGCAGAACATATTTGGCAGATGTTATCACTCTGTACAACAGTGTGACTGATACTGCCACTGCTGTGCTTTTAAATAGATATATGTTAATGATAAGTGATGCAAATGATAGTTATTTTGAATACTGAGGTTCCTTATGTCATGTCAGCCTACATTGTCATTCTCTGCCATAATCAAAATACAAACAAAGGAAACGAGGGAATACGCTCAAGAGCAGTTTTTCATAATAATCCTTGAGGCGTCTGGTCCTGCCCTTCCCCCTACATTCTTCTACTTTTAAACCACAGCTTCCTAGTTCAAAGATAAGTGATGATATTCTAAGAAAAATAGTGAAATTAAGATATTTTATATATAAGAGTTTACTGTTATCACTCTACCCTTATCCTATATGTTATTGTTATTATCCTATGCATGCCTAAGCAACCCAATCCCAACAGTTGGGAGAAGCAATAAGAACTTTTAAGAATCTGTAAATGGAGATTTCTTAATTACCAGCACGGTAAATCAACATAACCAAATAAATATAAGTATTTATGTTTTTAAACATTTTGTTGGGTACATTACATGAATTAAAGGTCGATTACACACATTATTGTTCATTATTACTTATTAAATTGAAATGTCTATGATTAGGCCTTTTGATTTCACAGTCCATTCTATGCCCCTTATCAGTAGGAGTAACTTTCTTTTAATCAACAAATCACACCTCTTTAAAAGAATGTGTCATACCTAGCAACAGGTTCAACAACACCTTCTCAATAATGGACAAGTTTCTATCTCTTCCTCGCTCCTAATCTAGGAATTCTTAGTAAATGTATTAAAATGAAGTTAAAAGCTCTCTGATAGTATTTTCGGCCCCAGCTGACAGCAGACAGAGACACCTTTCTCTTCCTCTCCTCTTCAGTTTGGGTCTGTTTTCCATAAGCACCTTATTTTAACCCTGTACTACACAACAACTGCTCTGTCTACTCCTGAAACCTTAGTGTGTGCACAGCAGCACTGTAAAGCAATAACAAATCCACATGTTAAACTATTTAATCTGTGTAAAACTATGAAGAAATGTTGCTTTTATAGATTATAACACTACATAGCAGCAGACGCCTTACACAGTGACCGTCTGACTGTTGTCTTGTCTGGCAGGTCATCTCCCTGGGTGCCATTCTGTCTATCGCTGTTTTTAGATACAGATAACATAAGGAGCCAATTGCCTTCAGGCATCTCTTCTTATCTCCTCAGAGAAGACTCATACGCTTACATGGGAATATGCAAGACGTCATCTTTCTGCACCTCTATGAGCATATTACACAAACACTAAAGCTTAATGCATGCACTCGATGTTCTTGGCAGGTAGGTAAACAACTTGACACCCACAGTTATAGTAAGCTTGTTTTGCTGTGTCTCATTTCTTTGTAGATTTGATTTTCCTCCTCCTCCTGGTCCTTTTTTCTTCTCCTATTGTGTGTGAAGGATGACAGCAAGGCACACACATGCCCCGGTCTAATTAGATAATGGCAGACAGCATAGCTTTCATTAGTGAGGCCCAGACTCTCCCCATATACTTCTACATTATGCACTCATACATAATGCCTCGCAGGCTAGAGAGCGTGAGACACACACACGCACGCACACGCACACACTCACAAACGCTGGTGGTTATTAGGACCGCTGAAACTCCTGGTGACATATCTAAATAAGATACACACTCCATGTTGGCATCTTTCCTTGCTTACTTGTAATAAATGATGCTATTTACTGTGATTAATAGGTGAAAACTACTGACATTATCTAACTTGTCTTGATTACCCTATTAAAAGTTATTAAATGGACTATAATATAGGCCTTTCGTGAAAAATGCACAAAAGGTTTCAATGCAAAAAAAGCGTCTGCATGCTTTGGTAATCGTATTTAATTTGTGTAAGTGCATATAAAGCAGTTGAGATTGAGAACATGTTTGTAGATTTTTTTTATTTGCTCTTGTTAAAAGGGTATACAAATCGGAAGCATTCCAGTTTTCTTAATTGCCGAACACAGTAGATGTTTAGGGTTTGATCGAGCCCTGAGAAATGTTGGCAGTGCTGTTCACAGGAGTGTTTATGAACTCTTGCTTAGTGTCTAGCGTGACAGAAGGAGCATCCCCCTCCACATTGAAGTCCCGACCCCACCAGCTTGTTCATAACTTGTTCTGTGTGCTGCCACTGTTTAGCTCGGTCTCATTCTGTCTTATTTTGGCACATCTGGGGGAACATGTGGCGGTGGCAGACTGAATTAATATAGCTGTCTCGCCGATATAAAGGCTTCACAGTTGAAGCACATATTTTGTTGCAAACGTAACTGCGACCATCCTGGAAGCTCATTGCAAAACAAGACACGAACAGCAACTGCTTTCATCATCACCTAGCTAGGAACCATAAAAAATACATTTGTTAGATTCACATTACTATGGCATGATGGAATTCATAGTCAACATTTCTACTATTAAGTTATTTCATTAAAACAGATTCAAATTTTAGCTCGAAATATATCCTTCCTTTCAGAATTAATTATAATACCTTTACATACCTCTTAACTTTTGATTAAGTGCCATCATCTGGTCAGAATTCAAGTTTGTTTATGACCAACAATTCACAAAACTGATATTTCCATCAACCTCAGTTGTACTCCTGGTTGCTAACGAAGCCTCATCACACACTGAACTCTAATGTTTAACATGGTAAAGAATTCACTAGCTTACCATGAGCATGTTAGCATTGTCGTTGTGAGCATGTCAGCTAGTGATGCATTTCAAATTGGAGTAGCTGAACAGTCATTTTGAAGCTGCCATTTCTAACTTTAAAACTTACAAGCAGATACAATGCAAACAGAAAATCCACGGGCTCCAACATTTCAATTTGCAGTTGTATTTACAGATGTTCTCAAGCTTTAGGCCTTCAACCTGACCCCAAGATCCTTTGCAGCATCATCTGAAAGCCCTCTATTTGTTGAGTGTTTGTGTGTGTAACCCGTCGCCCTCTCTCGCCTCTTTATCCTCCCTCCAGATGCAGCAGGTGAGCATGCATCACTCCACAGACAGCGGTCTCTGCCCCACCGGCCGCCCACCATCCCACTGGTGGCTCGCATCGCTGACCAGAACACATCCGGCACCCCGATCATGACCGAGAGGGAAGCGTCCCGTCTGGATAAGTTCAAACAGTTGCTGGCGGGGCCAAACACAGATCTGGGTACGTGATATTTCCTCGTCTCGCTCTACATTTGATCTTTTTCTTTTTGTTACCGAAGCTCTTTTCCTTGCACCCGTTTGCTCCTCACTCTTAGTTTACTCGCTCTCGGTCTGCCAGCTGTGCCACGCTTTTAATGATGATGTGAGGGGGAAAGTCATCCAGCCATCTGGACATGCAGATTACAAGGGGAAAAAATACCACCAACAACAAAAGCAAATGACAGGCCTTTGTTCTAACCGAACGACAGGCCTTTTATTGTTTATCCAACCCCAGAGACTTTGCTCCCACTGCCATCCCAGTGGCCATGAAATCCTCGCAGACCTCCTTCTTCACAGCCGACTTTGTGTCCTCTGAAACTAACTTTTGGCAACCGCTACGCTAACTCGGTGCATCAATCTCATAGTTTCAGAAGATTAACGACGTCAAAGTGGCTATCGGAAGAGTGTGCGAAATGAACCTGTCTGAAGCTACATGGTAATGCTAAGATCCAGCCAGAGAGCGATCCATCATTTACAAACAGAATGTTGTGTAATGGAAACGCTTAGGCCTGCGGTTCAAAGGCAGTAGCTTCCTGAATCGCAAGTCTTTTTTTTTTTTTTACATGATTTAAAAAAGGTAAGGCTGCATAGAATGAAGGTCACAAAGTAATGATTGCTGAAGCAGAACAATAATCAAATGCCAAGTCATCCCATAGGTTAACCGCTGTAAAAACAAAATGCATTTAAATAGTGATCACTGAAATATTGGGTTTTTCACATTTTTTTTTAGACATAATAATAATCATCTTAAAGGTGGGGTAGGTAATTTTGGAGAAACCAGCTCGAGTGCGCTAGAATTTGAAAATACACAGCCCGGAAAAAATCTGCCACTTCCTTACAGAGCCCCTCCTCCAACACACACAAACGCGCACATGACCAATGAGGGCACGAGATAAGTTTGTGCACAGATGTAAGGCTGACAGGCAGGTAGGCCATCCAGTTATTTTAGCTAAAATGATTGGTCATGCTTTTTACAGTATTACGGCTTCCACAGATGACATTTTTTAATGGATTTTTTGTCAAAGCACTTCAGATATTCATTGCTATCGGGATGTTAAGAGCATTCCATGGAATATAACAAAAAGTGTATATCAAGCCGGTTTCTCAAACTTACCTACCCCACCTTTAATCAAATTATGATATATATATATATATATACATATTTTTTAATTATAAATAATTATGAAAAATACTGTAATAAATAGATTTAAATAATAATACAAAATTGTAAATATTTTGTTCTATGAGCTAAACACTACATATCAATATCTAACATCACCATAATATATCTGATGTGATGCCATACCAGTCAAAGACCTAGGCATAAGCGATAAACAAAATGTCGATTTGTGTTAGACTTCATGCTCTCAATATGGCTGTAAAATACCAGATTTCCGATCATAAAAAATAACTCCCTGACATGATGATTGATATTTTCAAGGGGCAAGCACATGCTGCCTCATTTAAACCAAGCATACAGAGCATCTTACTAAATGAGGGGCCAGAATTATGAGAATATAGAATCTGTGCGTGTTGTGAAAAGAAAAACTTTGCTAAAGTTGTGGAAGCACTGTGACTGACTCATGAACTTGAGTTGTGTGGAGAGCGAGATCAATTTAAAAAGCCTATTTAAGTTCAGATATGTTCCGTGTTAAGATAAAAAAAACATTAAGGATGCGGTTGCATTTTGCATTGCCGCATCGTATGTGTGTGTGTGTGTGTGTGTGTGGAGTGTGCCTGACAGAAGGGGAGCATGAAGTGAGTCTGGAGGAGAGAATTATGAAAGTGCAGTGCTTAGCAAGAGAATGGGTTATGCGCCTGTCTAAATACCCTAAATATGCTAAATACAAAAGGAGTGTGTCGGAGTTCTTTCAGCGCAGAAATGACACAGTTTAAATACCGTTGCTTCCATTCTCAAATAGTGGCTGTGGTCCTAATTTACCACAGCGGAAAAGGCTACCAGGCATTCATTGGAGACAGGCTATTATTAGAGATGAGCCTTTTGTTTAGATTTTCTGGTTTGAGTGTATTTGAGTTATAATCTTCTCTGCTGTTTGCTGTTAATACACTTCCTCCTCTGTCTCATTCAGTGATTCAGAAGACATAGTCCTGTGACTGTAAGGCTTTATTTTAACAACAGTTCAGTATAGACAGACTGACACTAGATTTTTCTTACAGATAACAATATTAATATTTAAAATGTTTGATTTATTAGATGATTATGTTATTTTTTTACATTTGGTTATTAAAGAATGAACTTGCTTGAGCTCGATGATCTAACATTTTGCCATTCCTGTGCTGACCTTTCTTGAAAATGTTCTGCTGACATAATTTGTTTGCTGCTAGAGAGCACAGACCCCGGTACAAAGCAGTTTCTATAAGTGAAAAATATTGCGTTTATTCTCCCCGTTATGCAGATCTACTGCAAAATGTAATCGTTTTATTTTTAAAAGGCGTTAATTTGCAAAAAGTGTCACAATTCCCTTGAATTCTCTGTATTTAAACTGGGGCTGTCAATCAATTAAAAATATTTAAATCGCAATTAATCACATGATTTCCTTGGTTAACTCGCGATTAATAAAGAATGGCACAATTTCTATCTGTTGTAAATGTTCCAGCAGCAGCAGTAAAGTAATTTGAGTTAGCTCCACCTTTACCAGCTGTGATGAACACATGCATCCATAGTCGTAATGCATCATTTCATATAGAAATTGTCCATGCGTGGTCCGCCTTTAGTGAGGGGGGGGGAAGCTATCTGCAGCAGCTGTATGCTCGGCCAGCAAGTGGTGTTTAAGACTCGACGTACTCCGGTGGAAACTGGATTCACACCGACAGTAAATATAACTGTGGTGTTGTGGAGAACCATCTGGCGGTGCTTTGAGGCCGAACTGTTCTCTCTGCGTTTAAGGCTTGTTTCTGCTCACTATCCACGATGTTACTGCGGCTGTTTCTCAAACTACGGAGCAGGCCGTGGGTCAGAAAGCATGCGCGCATTAATCGCAGTTAAAGAAAGTTGCATTATTACCCCGTTTGACACCCCTTAATTAAACACAGAGATATTCCTCAGTACATGTCGTTAGTTAACCTGCATCAGCAAAGCATATTCTGTCAAAACATGTGGCACGTTGGTTTACAACTCCAATAAAAGTTTGTGTGTTTGTACCCCTTGTCGCCAGTTTGTAAATTCCACATGCAGGTACACACACACTGTGAGCATTGGCTAAGCTCCTAAAATGTAAATGCTGCATTACATTAAGTTTAAATGGCCTTAGTCAGCACAGTGCTTCACCTCCAAGCACGATCCCCTTGAAAACTTTTTGTACAAAACAAATAGTTTCACAAGACGTCAGCGTTAGTCAACGGTGGTCGCGAGTGAACCCTGTACATCAGCAGAGTGTCTCGAGGTGTCAGTCCCCATTATGGCCCGCCAGGCATCACAAGCCGGCTGTCTAAATTTAGTTTAGTCTCCGCGCCATGATTAGATAGCCCAGAACGGGGCGAGCCACGCTGCCGGCTGCTGGCAGCATGAAAGATGAACTTCATTCACGGGACATAATTAAGCGCAGGCTTGGGGAGGGGGGGTGATGAGGGGTGATAGGGGAAGGGAGAGAGATAGGGGCAGATAAGATAAGATGAAACTTTAACGATCCCCATGGGGAAATTGGGTCATGGTAGCAGCAAAGAAGGGGATAAAGATGAAAATACAACAAAAATGGCGACCATTAGAGCGAACTGTTAAAAAAATATTTCTGCGACAAAAATAAATAACATCAATGCCTGCTCGTAGTTTATGTTTGGATCTTGGTTTAGGAAGTTGCCGTCTTTGATTATGTACAAGACATTTTTACCAACTAAACATCAGGAAGATGACAAGAAGGATTAATCCTAGTCCTGAAAGCTGAGGGCATTGTCCCCACACGGCGTCTGTGACACATACCCCGCCCCCCCCCATACTAATTCCCACACGTAGCAGTGGACACTGTCAGCAGGGGATGACGCCCCCCCCCCCTATTTTAAAGAGAAACTGTGACTGTCCTTGAGCTCAAAGGAAGAGCAGGGCCGCGATGATCCATTGGTTGGTTCCTCTCTTGGACGTGTAATTAATTGCAGAGGCAGCCATGTTTTTGGGCCAAGCCCCTCGACATCCCGGGGACTGCCGGTCTCAGGAGAGCGGAGGCGTGTTCGTCTCTGACCGTGTTGGTCACTGTGTGATTGATTTGTGATTTTCTAAAATGACAGACCATTACTTAACATAACAGCTACCTCCACTATGTGTTAGAGGCTTTTTTTTGTCACGTCAGATGGTGTAGCAGCGTTGTACTATTTATGCTTTATGTGTTTTACAAATATTCCTGTCGATCTGGATTGGATTGAAGGCAGTACATGGTGAACAAAGGCAACAGTTCGGATGCTTGAATACACTTTTCCATATTCTCAATTATCTGTGTTTTATTCAAAAGCCTAGCACTATGACTTCATTGAGCAGTAATACCTTATTAATAATGATAAACCTCTGTATTTATTGTAATATATTTGATATTTATTGTAGTACAATGTGCACAATTTGAGTTTCAATTTCTTATGTTTATGTAAATTATATTATTTTAAATATTTTTATTATTAACTTCTTATGTTTGTATAAATATTTTTTTTTATTTGATTTCCTTCTACTTTTTTTATTGCACATTCTTAACTTTAACCTCTTACGTTTTATATAGATATTTTCTTCCCTTTTTTTATACATATTTTATTTATTTATCTTTTATTTCATTTTAAAATGTCCAACTTTACAAAACAGGGTCACAAATCCCAATTTGACCCAATGAGTTCAGATTTTGATCATGTTAAGTATGCCCAAATTATTTGTAATCTTTTAATATTATATTTAATTAGTTTTTTAGTACAGGCAAATGATACACATGAACATGGGCGTCACAGCCATTATATGAGGGTGGGACAAGTCCCCCCCACCTTTTTAAAATGATTAGTTTAGACCCCCCCCCCACTTTTACTATACGGAAAGTCCGTGAATCGGTCTATCCACTCGCAACTCGTTGTAGAGCGCTGTGCCAGTGCTTCATTATCAAATCCATTCCACTTGCTTTTTGTGAGAATGCCCAAATCAATGAAACTCCGTACCATGTTTTCACTGCTACTTTGTACCAAGGCAGATTCTCAGAGCCGTACACATGAGCCGTACACATGCTGCGTTTTTTGTGTAGCTTTGTCTTTAGTTGTAAAATGATGCGTGCCACAGTTTCCCCGCTGCGAGGCTCCGGCGCTATAACAGTTCACGAGCGTGCTCCACTAGCACCCGGATATAAGGCACTGTTATTAAAAGGGTGGAGGGAGAGTGCTCTCCTGTCAGACTGAGAGGCTGATAACTACAGCTCAGTGAGGTAAAGGACTCTGAGGGTTTAGATAGTTCACTTTAGTCTAAGTAGTGGGTCTCAAACGGTTTGGTAATCATTTATGTAAACAAGTATTTCCAAGGCACACCTTTTATATGATCATTATAGTTATAAAAAATAAGAGAATAACAGGTATGAAATAATTCCAACTCATACTATAGGACAGTAACACAAAAACACAGTTTAAATGGGTAGTGATTTGTAAAATATGCCTAAGGAAAAAGTAAATCTGTTTAAAGTTCTGTTTCATATGGGTATTGTTGAGAGTTGTATCCATAGCTTTAGTCCCTAATTTTGCTCTCAAAGTGCACCACCTGCCCACACCCCCTGTCAAATGGTCCCACCCACATTGAGGATGCTCCCTACGCCCATGCACATGAAAGACACGGCAATGTGACTAAATAACAAAACCAGCTCACAAAAACAAATGACAAGATAAGTAGTTAAAAAAAGACAATACAGAGGATCCCTTTAACTCTACAAACAACTTTTCAATCAACCAAAACAAACACATGACATGCAGAACATATTTATAATCCCACTCTTTGTTCGAGCTAATGTTTTACCATTTACACACGCACCCTGAACATCCCTGTCAGTCTCCCTTTCTCTTCCTCTCCCCTCCTCTTTCTCTCCATTGAGCCTTGCGACAGGTTGTGTCAGTGGCCTGTTTAGCATGTAAGGTCGTGTAGAAGGTGACCTGTGCGTGTGGTGAGAGCAGGGTGATTGATGTCAGGTTGATTTCAGCTAATTATTCCTGATGTCCTGAGGCGAGCCTGTCTGCTGAGTGAACCTGAACGCAACGCCCACTGAACGCTCAGACACTGAACAGGGACTCTTTTCAGATACTGAGGGAAAAGAGAACAGACTTTTTAGCACGTCCATTCACGAGTTTCACTTCTGGTGTGGTGGCAACACAGTATCTTTTTGCGAAGATGTTCAACATGTTCACATAAGCTGCCAGATTGGAGGAATATGCTTAAATGTGAAGCCAATTACCAAGCCAATTACACATTTCAAATCATCATTTGGGACATCAAGTTCCTAGTTCTTTTGCATAGTTCCAGAAACTTGCAAAAAAGTGCAGACACTATGGTGGACTAACATATTTTTGAATTCATTAAATATTTGTAATAGGACATATTATAATCATCTTCAGGTTCATATTTGTATTATGTGCCTTGTGTTCAAAAAGTGCTTTATTGTTCTCATACTGCCTGTGGTGCTGCACCTCTTTTCACCCTCTGTCTGAAACCAGAGCCCAGTCTGCTCTGATGTGATAGGTCAACCGCTTAGAGATGTCCCGCCCCTTAACATATCACGTAAAATTGAGGCGTTTCAGACAGGGGGATAACACACTACAGGAAAGGAAAACTAAAAAAGGCATAATATGGCCTCTTTAATACTTTTGAGCTATTCCATTTTTTTCTGACAGCTCTGTTCACAATTCAAGATGAGGTTGTGTACGTGGCAGATTTGTAGTGTGTGTTCAAGTGTATTTGTAATGTGTTTTTCCCCTAGACTATGTTTAATGATGTATACTTTCTATGATGCGCTGTGAGTCACACTGTCAGATTTATGGACTCCCTGCATATCTTTCTTTTCTTTTTAATTGATTTTAAGACCGAGATCTGACATCCGGCAGTTATCGCTGGATGGCAGAAATACTGCTGTTGCTATGGCAATGGTCCTTTCCCCTCTTCCCCTTTCTTGGTAATTTATCCTGACTCCATCTTTTACTTCCCTTTTCTGTTATTGTTTGTCTTTTCTTCTTATTTGTACTTTCAGTTTAGCTCGGATATGTACCTCCGCACTTGTTGACAAACTATAGTGTCAATTTATGTGAAATCCACAACGCAAATAACATAAGAACACATACATAATTGTCCATAATAACACTCACTTTCCTTGCCTTGCTGCCTGTGTGTGTCTCTCCCCTCTGTTGGGGGTGCTGCAGCTCTTTGTTACACCTCACTACAGCACGCTTCTCCCTAACTCCCATCACCCCTCACTGCAGCATCTACAGTTAGGAGGCCTGCCACCTTTCTGCCACAGTTCGCTCTCCACACACCCCGCATTGCTACAATCCTGTTACACAGCAGCCACCATATGATAGGCTTACCATCAGCGCTGTTTGCAAAGTTAATAGCCGCCATCAAAGTGGGAAGTGGCGATGTAATTCAATTTAACTCGGCCCTAATGCCGCGTTTGAATGCGCTGTCCGTGTGTGACAATTTCAGGGGTGTGTGTCACGGGCTCGGGAAGTGTAGAAGTAGAGATAACACAGCATGACTGTCCACGTAGGTAAATCTTTGGGGAACAGTACAGGGAGAAGCATTAGCTGCTTTAGACTAAAGTTAGTTGGAAGAAAAGGAATGCACTGTAGGTTATTCTATTAGAAAGTGGCTACTGTGAGAAATGCTAAATCTAGTCACAGCATTTTGTTGTTTCTGCTTTACCACCCTGTGTGTTCCTTTTACCAGTCCCTGGTATATGTATGCATCTGTGCATGGATGTTTATGTGTGTGTGTGTGCGCTGCTTGCTACATGTCCCCAGGCAAAACACCTGACTTAATAAGGTTGGTCCAACCTCCAGCTGTCTTCTGTGTCAGTAGCCTCCCAGCTTGTCTGAATGAGTTTATTCAGATGTTACACGGTGGTCTTCCCTGTGAATTTTTCCTCTTTTCTTTTCTAAGTGAAGCTTCACTGAACACACTTACAGTCCGCACCTGTTCTCTGCTGGGCACCGGGATGCTTTATATCCAGGGGAAGACATTAAAAACCTGCAGCTTATTTTCTATATTTAGTTATGTAAGAAAAAATGCGTTTTATGTGCAAGCCAGATTAGACATATCACTGTTTTGATTAATTCTGCTAGGTCTACTTGACCCGTAAAGAGTATAATAAATGTACACACATTAGCGATACAACCCTTTTCTTTTCTTTCATTAAGGCCAAAAAAGAGAAAAAAAGTTAGCAAATGACTGTATTATTATATTACAAATGACAACCCAACACCCAGAGAAGTAAGCAATAACTTCATTTGTTTACTTTTGTAACTTAGTGACATCACCTTGTAACACTCACGCTTTTATTGGCTAGCGAACCAACACATTTTACGCGATACGCTTAGGGGCGGGACATCTCTAAGCGGTTGACCTATCACAACAGAGCCGGCCGGCTGTCCAATCAGAGAAGACTGGGCTCTGGTTTCAGACAGAGGGTGTCTCTATAGACAAGTAAACATTTTATTTATTTCATCTCGCGTATTAATGAATAGTTTTCGAAAATACCTGAAATGTAGTTCCGTCCAATTAAAGGATTTATAAATAAATACAAAATAAAAAAAGTCATGTTTCTTAAATGTCACCAGGTCACATATTTCAGAACCTGTTCCATGTGAATCAGGTAACGGCAAGGAAAGCCTCTGGGAATTGACTATACAAGTCGGTGTTATATCACACACATTCCCACACACACACTTATTCTCACACCTGTACGCTCATCTATGCTCGGTGTCCTCTCCCAGCCATCTGGGCCATCCATCAGGCCTCCTGAGCAGGTATAATCCAGGGGGGAGTATCTTTTTACAAGAGTCCCATTAGTTTATGAGCCGTCTGCTCCCCGGCGCCATCACTTTGTCCTCTGTATGAGTTGGACCGTTCAGGACTCTCTCACAGCATTCAAGGTTTATAGGTGGGGAGCTTAACTTTTTAATAAACTGCATGATAAAGGTGTCTGTCCTGATTGTATTGTTTTTTTGACCTCAATGGCAAAATAGCATCCGATGACACAGGGACAACGCCTTTTACAAGAGGAGAAGGGATGGCATTTGCCTTCTATTCAGCATAGCTTTATTATCCAAGACTTTCATGGGTATCGCAGGGGATTCAACAGTCAAAGGCTTTATTGTTATTTGCACAATAGCTACAGCATTGTTTTGGCAATGAATATCTGAATATAAAAAGTCCCAGGCTCCTCAAACAATGCAACAAACACTTGGAAGAAGTACTTAGATTTTGTACACAAGTAAAAGTAGCAATACTACATTTGAAAAATACTCTGTTGCAAGTAAAGTCTACCATTGAGTATCTTACTATACAGTTCATGCAAACAGTGTCTTGATTTTGGATTTGGTGAGATAGCTTTCTCATACAAACCCCAGTTTGGGCAAGTCCGTGTGGTATTCCCGTGCGTGCATTTTGCCGAGGAACCTTGTGGTGTTTTGCCCCAGTGGTCGCGCTCCGTCTGAATGATGCCTGAATAGTGCATGGCTCCGGCCCGCCAACCGTCCGCCCTCCTGCTGCCTTCAGCTCCCTGCTCAGCCAGCACTGACTGACAGCGCCTCTCGCCGTCTTCCATTCTTCATACTGGCCTTCATACAGAACCGTGCACACTGGCAGGTGGACTGACTGACTGACAGTCAAGTAGACAGGCAGACATGGGAGAAGAAGTGAAGGAACACACTATCACATTCACACTTACGATCACATACACACTCTCATACTTACTCCATTTGATTTTTGTTTCCTTTAACTTGTTGCCTCATATTGAGAGCCCTCATTCGGCCAGTCCTCGAGCCCAATAGATAGTAAAAGCAATCGGTAGAAGTAAAATCTAACATTAGTCCGTTAACAAACTACATCATGGACGCATGGCTCCTCATCACCATCGCTAAGCTAAAGGCGGCTAATGTTCAGCGTTGTTTAAACCAGGGGTTCCCAACCCCCGGTCCGTGGACCGGTACCGGGCCGCGGAGGTGTTACTGCCGGGCCGCGAAATAGCTGTGAGTTTATCGTAATATTTGCAGAATTATAAATATATAAAAATATTTTATCATAATATTTTTTTCAAAAAGTGTTTAATTTTCGCACATATGCCACCAGTCATATTATTTCATCCAGTAGCTAGTTAATCTTTCACCAGAAAACCGTTGAAAATGGCTTTTATGATGTTCCGAGGGATTCGGCGGCTTAGCCTATGGTCTCAGCCTCTTGTGCGCACGAGAATGTTAACGGTGCGCCAAGTAGGAAGAGGAGCGCACAGGAGACAACCGTTTGATTGCAGACTGTTATGTTTATGTGGGAAAATGGTGGTGCATACATTATTTGAGATATATTTCAAACTCGGACTTCATTTTAAGGACATGTCGGCCAGGGGTGTAGAGGGAGCTATTTGTTTAAGCACCGGATTGGCAAAACAGGAGAGTAAACCAGTCTGCCTTGATCTATGAATTAATGTCCGGGACTCTCACGGTATCTGCTGCCGCCAGCTGTTTTATAGAAGGAAACCCTCCTTCACTTCATGATTTGGCTGCAGCATCAGGAGGCAGCGGGACGTACTCGGTAAAGAGCTGTGCCTTTTTACGCACCGCCTTCGCTGTGTTTAACTTAATCAGAACAGTTTAAGAGTGACTGCAGGCTGCTACGTGTTAACCACACACACATCTACATACATCGAACTGCCCGATTACTCCCCCTTTTATTAGTTTTATGAAGGAGATGTCCAGTCAGTCACCAAGACGCATGCGTGTGTATGTGCTCTGCTCAGCTCAGCTCTGTGTGTTCGGTGTGTTTGTGTCTGTCCGACACCGGCATATATGCGGCTGTTCCCAAAATAAATTAGTTTAATCTTAATCTCGATGTAGTGCTAAACTGTCGGGAGTGCACCGGAACGAACGACACTATCATAATATCTTCTGAAAACAAATGCCAGTGTCACACACACACACACACACACACACACACACACACACACACACACACACACACACACACACACACACACACACACACCCTGGCGACCGGACATCTCCTTCATAATGCAACTTCTCCTCGTTTTCCCAGCATTCACTGGATTATCCGTAAATCATACAAACAAAACCAAAACGTTGATTTATCTGTTTTCCCGTTTTGGTTTAAAAACTGAATAACGTCGGTTTTTTGGTTTTCCGAAAAACCAAAAAACAACACCGGTTCTTTTTTAAACTTTGTTAATATTTTTTGGATGCATATTGTTCTAGTATTTGTTCAGGCTGTTACATACAATTAGCCTCTGTTGCTACCTGCTGGTGGTGAGTAAATATTAAAATCAGTTAAAATTGACAACCGGTCCGCGATTTTTTTTTTAATGTATCTACCGGTCCTTGGCACAATAAAGGTTGGGAACCCCTGGTTTAAACCACAGACCTTATTTAAAAGATACTGACCAAAACTTGACTAAATCACCAGGGTGGTGATGTCTAAACATGATTAAAACACTTAAAAGGACTTTCAACGCAGGACTAAAACTAAATAAAAAAAGATGTTGACAGCACTACCGTTTAATGTTTTATTATAATTAGGTTATCTTGGCTGGTTAAATAAGTCACAGACATGATATTTATTTGTATTTTGCCCTCTGAATGTTTCAATAGTCATTGGGCGTCCATTACCTCCGAGAGTTCCACATCAGAGCAGCTGTTGTGGGGTGTTCAACAGAAGGTACATGGTGTCCTAATCACCCCCTGTGGTCCCCAGCTTAACTCCAGCCAAAACAAAGTGCACCCCTGTAAGTTCATGCATAATGGAATACAGTAGACGCACAGAGGAAAAGGCTAGCGGCAGTTGCCCTTGAGTTGCACATTGCTGATGTTACAGGTGTTTTAATGCCAGCGAGGAATAAAGCTCTCTTCAGACTTTTCCCCACAGCTCCGCGCCTGCCAGCATGATAAACACCCACGATAGTTATCACTCTAATTCCCAAGCATGTATATATAATAATCTGGTATTTTATTGGTCCCAAAAGAGAAATTCTGTGTTTCCTTGCCCCCGCTTGCACTTGTAAATGTACGCTTTCAAATGATTGCCTGTGGGGTGAATTGACTGTAAATTGATGTTTTTACTTTAATGAGTTGGCGCTGCATTGTTCCCGTCGAGAAAGGAACGTCTTTTACAGCATCGATTAGAAGTAATTTTTATATAGAGAGGAGTGACAAATGTGTCCATTTAGAAATGGCTTGTTTGCATTGTTAACTTTGCGCACCCAAACTGACGGATACAGCCAGCCCCTCGCCGCCTCCGGGAGAGTCGGAAAAACTTCCCCAACCCCAACTTTGTGACAAGTACCCGCCGAGCCAAAAAAACACCACAGATTAATTTCCAAAATGTCATGAAATGCCTTTAATTTATTCCACTGGAGCTGTCTCATTCGGAATGCACGAGAGATGCCCTAGAGAGCCATATATGCTTTCTGAGAGATGAGCTAGCCTCTCACTAATGAAACGACATCTGCAAATTAGCCTGTACGTCAACTATGCTCATGTTGCCCTCTCTGTCTCGGCCCACTGTGGGGGCTGGAGCTTTACTTTTAAATTATGCTGCTGAAACTGCAGTGGAGATGAGTGTAGCTGTAGATAAAGACTCAAGCAAATGGGTACAGGGATATAGACACATGAGAGTGTATATGCATTAGAATAAAGCACACTAGATTCTATTCTACCAATGGATCATGGTATTGTGTCTTTATTAAACAAGGACTAGGCATAAAACAACATTGATCTAAAGAGAGAGAGATGCCAGATTTAGCTATTTGTGATATTTAAAGGGGCCCTATTATGTGTCTTGGGGTTTTCCATGTCCTGTAGTTTGTTAAATAGGTTTATAAATAAGTAAATATTCTGTAAAGGCTCAAATCCCAAAGTTTACATCGTCAGAGTGAGTTTTCTCTCCCACAACACCAAGGGAAAAAAGTGAAACTCTGCACGTTTTAAGCTCAACTGCAAGCATATACCAATGCTTAATGGCTGCAAATAAAACAGCAGGTCTTTTAAAGTCTACATTAAGTCTGATTTTAGCACAGATCTTGAGTTTCTACCCATTTGCTTAGAGCAAAGCTAAAAAAACTCCTTAATGGCAGAGGTAAATTATCTTGAATACCATGCAAAAGATAACCTATGTGCACATCTTAAAGCAGCATTTACCCGGGAATAATTCCAATATGTGAATTTGAAGAATATGACCATTGACTTTTCATGTACTGTATCAGTGCAGTGCATCGGTAGTACCGGCAGCATCTGGGCTGCGGTAACTGTGATTTAGATTCTGCTCTGCTGGAGAGAGTTTGGTAGACATGAGCAAAGGCTGTGTGTGCTCTTTTTCCGTCGATGATGTATGGGTCTGCTTGTTCCGTCGGCCACATACTACAAATATGTGGCCTTTGCCCTTTCCCGCACACTTCTACCTACATACAAACATCTTCAGGGCACATATTCCTTCTTCTCCAGCCTTATCTGAAATACAAAGTGTTTGACCAAAGGGGACAAGGCTTGCTGGAGATCACTGCAGAATCACAATGTAAAGTCGATTAGCAAACTCACGTCCTTTCACCCCTCCTCTCTGTAACCCCCTGTGGTGAGATTAATGCCGGGTGGGGGAAATATAACATAGTTTAATTAAGCCAGAGCCCACAAGATTCATGGACTCATTTCTTTGTCTGACAGTGCAAATGAAGGTTCAAAAGGTGCGAGGCAGGAGGAGAGACACCCTTGACTAGCTGTTGGGAGAGTAATGAATGTAATGGTGCACATAGGATAATGATTCCCCCCTTAAAAGTCTTGGACTTTGTAAGTGCCTTCTACAAACTTTACTGCGGCTGCCACTCTCTCTATGTATGAAAGATAGATGTCGTCGGGAGCATTAAGACATACAAATTGATACACACAGGTACGGAGAATAAAAGATGTAAAAATAAATCCACTTTCAAGCTATAGGGAGCTGTGAAAGTTGCGCATTTGATAAATGTATGCATAAATGCTTTGACATGCAGTAGGCAATCAATTGCCACGGCTCAGGAATTAGTCTGTCGTGAGCCTGCAAAAAAGAAAAAGATGCATTTTAATGAACCACGCTGGGACTGGAAACGAGTTGAGTGCAGAGACAGGATCACAGGCGTCAATCTTGTGCTATACCATGTCAGTAACATAAGGTATTGTTTGATAAAGCGTTCTCCTGGCTATAACTGAAAACTAGCAGAAAGAGGGTTCCAATGGATATAGTATTGACCTCTTATAATGTCCTTGTTATAAGAGGTCAATAGTACCCGGGTTCAAATGTGGCCTGGGACTGTGTGCCATGTGTCGTCCCCCCTTTCAGAGTTATCGCTCAAATAAAGTCACTGGTTGCCCAAAAATAAAAAAATAAAATCCAATTGACGCAAAGGAACCAGAGATTTCTATGTTATGCCATGCACCCTTCTGCGTCAACCTGTGGCTTATAATACTTAAAATGCAACTCTGAACACTGACTCATCGCTTTCAAAATGCACGCCCCAAGTTTTCACTTACAAGCTTGAAGTCTCTGATTGACTAAAACTTTACTTAAATGTTTTTTTTTTACTTTAAAGAGAGCGAAATTACATTTAGGCAACTAAAACCTGACTATAATTCAGGATGGCGTTGATTAAAAAAAACTACAAAACTAGTAACATTAAACACAGGGCTAAGATTTAATTAAAAATAAGTAGCTGACAAAATTAACACTACCTTTTGATTGAGCTTTAATATGTTAAATTGCCTTTTCGTGCCAATCTCAGAAAAACAGCCACATTTAATTTAGGGCCCAGTGCAAAAAGATTAAAGGAGAGGCAAATGCTTTTAATAAACAGCTATTCCTTTGTCTGCACTAATGCTTTTACACACAGCTTTTATGGATTGTGTCATGTCTTAGAGTCTTTTTTTTTCTTCTTGCTGCTGCACATGCAACCTTGGTATAATCAAAAACCTTCCCATACCGTAGGGCTCTGACTCCCTCTGAACCAACAGCCATGCCTTGCACTAGATCACTGTATTGAATTTCTATATAATTAAATTCACCGTGGACAAGGTAAGGGGGAGATTTCAAGTGGAAGATGCACAGGAACTATAGTGAATGAATAGCTTCTCCCTTCAGCTGAACAAGCTCTAATGCGTTTCACTCAATTTAGCCAATGGACTTAGCCCATTGCAGTTTAGCTGATTGTTATTTCCTATCCTACGATCTGTCTCTGACTCTCCATTGCATTTACCTTGAAGAACAGGCACGGCAGAGTCATTTGGCAGCACTAATCAATATCGTTCTCTCCGTGCGAAGGGCTTATCAATTTCCAGCCTGTGCCTTGAATAAGAGTCGAGGAAGACTTTGGCTTATTCATTAAGTACAGTTGTTTCTTTTTTTCCAAGAAAAGTATATTAAGGCAGTGCCATTTAATTTGCACGCAAATCAATTTCCCCTCCTGCCTTCACTCTTGGAATGCAGGTAAAACAGCCGGCGGAGCAATTACAAGCAAAGAGATTTCTTTTGCGTTTTAAGATTTGCCTGAGTTTGGCTGCGGCAACTTGTCTTGTCGAATGCTAATCGGGGGTTTGTAGATTTGCAGGGCCCCGGCAGAGGAGGATATATCTGTGAATAATGGATGAGTTAATGTTAGAGAGAACTCATCCTGAAAACTCCTGCTTTTTAAGAAACACTGCTGAAGGAACGCACACATAGATATCCTTAACTGCCTAGTCTTGGTAGACATTTCATTTGGTGATTTAACTCTCCTTCAGAACAGTTATTTAAGTGAAGAATATATGATGGGAAGGAAATATCATGTCTATTATCCAAAAGAGGTTGAAAATGAAATACATTTTGCCTAAAAAACACTTACTGTGGATCAGAATATCCCTCAGATTGGTAAATATTATGTAACGGAACAAACAATAGCTTTATATATTTTAAAAATGATCTTTTGCTGAAAGGAAATTATACCCTTCACATTAAAGATAGTCTAATTGTTATCTAGGATCACCAAAAATGTGATAGAAGACACAGGTTGTCATACTTTGGATAATCGTGTGTTCGAGAGAGACAGGACAATTGTCTGTCTGTGTAGCACCGAACATTAGGCCATATTTTCTGGGTCTTCATGGACCCAACGGGAACTACTCTGCCAATCTAAAAGTTCAATTTAAACCTCTCCATCAGATTTATCTTACATTACAGCCCGCCAGAGAATCTTTTTAATAATCCACTTCAAACCCATTAGATGATTTCAGTGAAGTAAAAGAGATGAAGAGGAGGGGAAGTTTGGACAGTGAGGACATGGTTGGTTGGCTATTTGATTTATTGAAAGATGTCCATGAAAGACTTATCCGTGATCCAATAATGGTTTGATAACTGTTTATATTGGACTTTGTTTCATTGGAATTTGAAGCCTTATTATGCTGCGTTCACACCGGACGCGATGCGATGTTTGGGGGCGGCGCGATTACATGTAAAGTCAATGCAGAGACGCGGACAGACCCGAATTCGCTCCGACGGTGCGCATGAAGCGGTGGACGCGGCGCGAATCACGCGATTGAGGCGATTGAACGGTGCCGCGTTAAACGCGAGACTTCAATTTTTTCAACTCGAGCGTCAAATTCACGTGACGCGTTCTCGCGGAAGCCAATCAGCGGTGAGGATCTCAGCCTGCCGTCACTGACGTTCAACCACACAACATCAGCCGTTAGCTGTTAGTAGTTAGCACACAGAGCTCACAGCTCCTCATATCTGTTCAGAAACTAGACAAAAGTTAAACAAGTACAAACCACAGACTGCCTGTGTCATGGCGAATACAGTCGCTGCTTTATTTATGTCTGTAGGCCGTTCTTATGAGTGTGGAATGAGCATATACAACGTTAGCTTAGCCTGGTCGACCCGATCTTCATTCAGAAAACAAGCATTTTAAAAGGTTTTTTGCCTGCCGTCTTGTCTGCAGACTTGTCAAAGCATTAATTCATGGTTGTTACTAACCGGTATCAGTATGTTGTTACTTTGGCATCATTTAGAAACGTGTATTACAATTTAATCACGGTAAAATATGTTCATTTGTTGTAGTTGTAGCTCCCGAGCCAGCACGTCTTGTTTGAATGATGCGAGTAAACACAGCTGGCAGCCGCGGTGAAACTCCTGCGTTTCGAGCGATGCGATAGGAGCGATTAGAGCGAAGCGAATAGTCGCATCGCGTCCGGTGTGAACGCAGCATTACATCGCTGTAAAGCTGTATTTATTAGCATGAAATAGTGCTTGCTAAAATATAGATTTTATATTGATTTAGTGATAGGAATGAGACTAGATATTGCCTTCGATTTGGATTCCCTAAGTGGCACAAGTGTGGTCTTTTCCTGGTTTTAAATTCCATATTACAGCATTTATTCATTACCAAATAGATTGGTGCAGTGATGACATTTTGTAGGGTGACCTGGAAGTGAGCATCTCAAAGGCTCCCTTGACATTTCGGAATATTGCAGAAAACTATCTCTCTGTGGCAAACACACATTTATGATACTTACTTGTCTTGTTCAGCAAGATAATCTCCACATAATAACACCACTTTGTGATTTTTGAAGCGTAAATGCGGCTAATGCTCGGTGTGATGACATTAAGTAGTCTCTTACAGCCCCCTTGTTGGCAACCACCATTTCTTTGACACATAGAAGTTTGTACATTGACAAATTATTGATAGAATTATTGATTTAAAGTGCCTGTGGATAATCTAAAATGGCCCCTCCTTTATTTTTGTTTTTGTTTTACAGAGGAGCTACGGAAACTCAGCTGGTCTGGAATCCCACGACAAGTCCGACCGATAACGTGGAAGCTCCTTTCGGTAAGTTTTCCAAACATCATACTAACACACACATGCTGTGCACATAGAAAATGTACATTCAGACACCAGCTGACACATTGAAACAAACATTTATTTGTGTAAACAATAAATAACAACAAGAAAAAAAACATGTACCCTTTAATATACCAAGTGTCAACTCAGACCCAACAATTGTGCACACACACAGATAACATTGCACAGATAATAAACACGTTACATAGGATCTTGCCTAGGCACACACACCAAAAGTGGCCGTCATGTCCTCTCTCCCAACACCCTCCCATTTTTGATTTATGAAGTCCCGCTTGTTCTCCAAACTTCAATAGGGAAAATTAATTGCTAGGCACAAATAATTTATTCATGAGACACGCGGTGTGTTTACTCATTAAGCCATTGTTGCGCTGTACAGCTCTTAGTCTGCAGAGAGAAGACTGGCTTTTTGAACACCATGACTCTCCCATTAATTACCACACAATGGCTAATGTGCCGCAGAAAAGATGCCATTAAAGGTGTGTGTGTTTGTGTGCGTGTGTGTGTGCGCTTGTGTTTTTTGGCGGTGGGAGGTAACCAACTGGGTGCTTTCACTTTTAACGACTGCTTTGTTTGGTACTCTAGTGAAGTGGAGGTTTATAATGCTGTGTGAAGTTGAAGGGAACCTCAGCACTTTCACTGCGGTGTGTGCGTGCGTGTGTGTGTGCGTGTGTGTGTGTGTGTGTGTGTGTCTAATGTACCATAGATAATACCCCATTAATAGTTTGTTTGAGGTTGTGTTCAATTGTGCATGTTTGTCTGTCCGTGTTTGCACTATATAGGTTACGCGAGCATGCATGTGTGGCTAGTGTGTGTTCATGCGTTACACCTGCTGTTTACATGCAGTCCGTGAACACTGCAGTGGACATTGGGCTTTCAAAGCACAGCTGCCCCGCGGCCTGTATAAATGATGGCTTCTCCGCCTGAAGGAGGGTGGAGGAACCAGACCAGGTTCACAAATAAAGAAAAAAAGGGTAAAACATGACATGGTTGTGGGATTAGAAGACATAGTTCTACATTTCAAAGTAATTCAGCATTATAGAAGTATTGAAGTCAGATTTTGATGTCTAAGCTACTCACCTCCTGCCTCTACCTTATATACTTACCTTACAGACTGAGGATGTTCTTATCATGTTTATTTGCCCCACAATTTGTGTCTTTTAATTTTAAGTAAACAGGGATACTAACTCCTGATCGTATTTCCTAGATAATAAAGGAGCAAAGTACACACTTTAGGTCTATAAAAGTAATTAAAATCAATACAATGTAGATGCTTGACGACCAACTAACTGATCTAGAAACATAAGGCGTGTGGCACAGGTTCAAACCCTACTGCAGTCAGCATGTCATTGTGTCCCTGAGACACTTCACCCCAAATTGCTCCTGTGGGGATTGCCCACAGTATTGAGTATGTAAGTCGCTTTGGATAAAAGCGACTTACAAGTAACATGTAATAAAAACACACTCTAATTCTGCGTTGTTTATAGTGTTATCTATTGATTATATCAAGTTTAAATGCAATATAAAATAACACAACTCCTAGCTTTTTTTGAGGTTGTGTATGTCCACATGACTTTGATAAACATATAGGGGGGCCTTTTCACTTCAACTCAAGAGCCATATCTGAAGTTTTCTCAGGTTTTCGATACATTTCCAATGCCATGTGCAGCGCGGGTTATCCCAGGGTTAAACCCCAGGTTAGGATTACAGCCAAAAGTAGGCACACTGTCAAAAGCAATCATATCTTCTCAAGTGTCATAACACTTGACTGCTTTCTCTGTCCTGTCTCTGGTGTGATCCAGTGGAGAAATAGATAGGGGGGGGGGGGGATCAGGCTCAAAAAATCTATTCTCCTTCTGGCGCACGCACGCACACACACACACACACACGCTTGTATTCCTGTATTCCATAAACTTGGCAGAGGCACCTAATAAAACTTCACTCCAGTGGTGTCCCTTGTGCCCTTCTCCTGCTCACCAGCGTGCACCAACTTATTGGATTTCTTTCTCCCCTCCAGCAGCCGTGCCCGAGCCTCTCTTCTTTACCCGACAAAGATGAGAAACAAGTTTCCCCCCCGTTCAGGTTAGAGCTCCGTAATGCTCTCTCTACGGCCCCGCACTTAACCGCCACATCACCGGAACCCCATATAACTGTCTCCGTCGTTGTTAGCCTGTATGGAAATTAAAAAGCAGTCAAGAAAGAAGAGCCTCACTGGATAGTTCCTGTTTTTAATTTCTCCGAGAAGCT